>NC_092041.1:76580872-76880872 GCF_003086295.3 Arachis hypogaea | reverse complement strand
ATCATTTTCCTTGTGCTTGAGGACAAGCATTCAACTAAGTTTGGTGTTGGGGAGATTCAACCTTGCAAGTGAATCTCAATGGCCTCATCATCAAGAGAGAGGAGAGAAGATGAATTTGATGAAAGAAGATTCAAATCCAAACACAATGAGCGGATCTTTAGTTGGATGTCAAGCAAAGATGTTGTTCCAGAGCTACCATTCAAGCTTAAAAAAGATGAATACCCTGAGATACAAAAAATAATCAGAAAAAGGGGATGGGAGCTTCTCTGTGACCAACCTCAAGAAATAAGCATGCTTCTCATCCATGAGTTCTTCACTAATGTGATAAGAGAATATGATGATGAAGAACCATACATGAGCTATGTAAGGGGTGTGGATGTTGATTTTAGCCCGGACACCATCAATAGGGTGCTAAGGGTCAAGCACAAACAGTTCAAACGACCTAGCTATGAAGAAAGGGTTGAAAATGACCCAAGATATGTGGATGTGGTGAGTGACTTATGCAGAGTAGGCACGGATTGGGTATTGGATTCACATGGCCGACCACTCAAACTTCGGAGAGGTGATCTCATACCTCAAGCAAAAGGATGGCATGACATAGTGAGGAGGTCATTGATCTCTACTTCAAATAACTCTGAGGTAACGGTGAATAGAGCTATAATGATCCATTGCATAATGAAAGGAGGGGAAATCAATGTTGGAGACATTATAGCCAAGAACATCATTGAAATAGCTCAAAAGGTCAAACAGGACAGCTGGCTAGGATATCCTAGTACTATTCTGCGCCTATGTGAAGAAGCTGGAGTGCCTCTGGGAGAATTTGAAGAAACTGATTTGGTCTCTATTGGAAAACCTCTTACCAAAGAAAGGTTGGAGTTCATCACCACAACCCAATTGGAAAGGCAACCTTTAGCAAGAAGGAAGAAAAGGAAAGAAGTAAGACAAGAGGAGGAGCCTCAAGAAATGGATGAATCCCACACCTTGAACATGAACCAACTCCAAGCCGCCTTGGAAGGGATTTCTGGGCAATATTCACAAATTCAAAGAAGCCAAGAGGAACAAGCACAACAACAAAGGGACCTTTGGCAATTGATGGATCAACAAAGAGGGGTTCAAGTTCAATGGATGAACCAACAAAATGAGTACCAAAAACACATGATGGAGTTGCAACAAGAACAATATGCCAAGATGCAAGAAGCCATCAACAATTCAGCTATGGAACATGAAAAAGCCATGGAGAAAGTGATACAAGAACAAGCTCAACTAAGGATAGAGCAAGCTCAGCAAAGAGAACTTCTCCATAGGTTGGATGCTAGACATGAAACACTCTACAGAGATTTCAATGAAAACAGAATGTTCAAGGAAGCCAGGCACAAGGACAGACTTGACTATGACATATGCACCCAAGAAAAGCTTAGTTACCTCTGTTCCACACCCCCATTGATCAACCCACAAATCAAATGTTTTAATGAGGCTCGGAAGATATTTGAACAGCAAGAACTAGCAAGGGTGAGATTCAATCAACAGAGGCTACAGGAGACAATGATAAGCTCAGGAATTTGGCAAAAAGAAGATCCAAAGGGGAATGCAACGACACAACAACAAGGAGAAAGGAGGAGCAAAAAGAAAGAAGATCCAAAAGGAGATGCAACAACACAACAACAAGGAGAAAGGAGAAGCAAAAAGAAAGAAGACCCAAAAGGCAAAGGAAAGCAAGGGGAATCAAGCAAAGGAAAAGGGACATGAAGACTAAAGGTGGTGAAGTTCCTATGTCTTTCTTTATGTTTTATTAAATAAAGAAGATGTATGTCTGAAATATGGTATACCTTCTAGGATGCATTTTCTTTTGGAAGCATTGTCTTTTATGTTGCCCATTCCATGCATCACCACTCACAGATTTGGAATGGTTGCTTGTCTTTAATACTTCTACTTGTCATTGGAATAAAAGATGTAGTTTGAGCAAGAACAGAGAGAAATCTAGTTTAAAAAGGATCATGTTGTCCCATAGGAAAAGTGCTAGTATATTTATTGTGAAAGAATCAAGGTTCAATGAACTCAAAAGAATGCTTGCTATACAAGACTAGTTTGGTTAAGGATCACAAAGACTTTAACAGTAAAAGCACAAATAACCTTGGCAATAAAGAAAATAGAGTACAAAGAATGAAAGGCTAGGCATCAATGACAAAATTTGGATATGTGTCTGTGGTGATTGATGTTAAGAGATATACTTGGGCTAGTAAATCCGAGGGGTGCTTCATCACCCGGTAACTTGAGTTAACTAACTCGGGATTATCGATTGAAAACCCACAATCAAGAGTAGCTCTATAACAGAACATTTAGCAACCCAAAGAGGTGCTGGACACCACTATCCAAACAAAAATTTCAATGTTATATGCCTGTGACTGAATGTGTTAAGGAAAGAGGCTTGAGTGAGTAAATCTTTAAGAGTGTCTCAACACTTAACAACTTGAACCAACTGGTTTGGGATTGTTGATTAAAAGCTTATGCTAAAGAGCCGCCTTAAGACAAGATTTCGAGCTTAATTGAAAAAAAAAAAGAGAAAAAAAGAAATAAGCAAAAAAAAAAAAAAAATTGGTTCAAGGATCATATGCTAAGGTATGAAAGAAGTCTAGTGAAGTTAACCAATTTAGTAGTGAAGCAAGCATTTTAATTGAAAAAGTTGAATAGTTGTGTTCAATTACAATAAATTAATGACCACACAAGTGAGGATGACATGTTCAATGAGAAATTACTCTCTGGAAGAACATTCAAGTCTTACATCTTAAACTCTTGTGACAAAGTCCTTTATATTTTGCTTGAGGACAAGCAATACTTTAAGTTTGGTGTTGTGATGCAAGTGCATATTTGCTTTATTAGTTAGTTAGTTTAGTAAGTTTTAGCTTAAATTCACTCATTTTCTCTAAATAAACAAGTCCTTTTATGAGTTTTGTTTCCATGCATGATGATATCAAGGAACATGTTAATTCTAGCCAAATTCATGCAAATGATTTAAGGAATGCATATATGAATGAGTATGAATGAATCTCATGAAATTTATTGCTTGAATTGGTAAGACTTTGAAGCTATTTCCCTTGTTGATGATAGGTGATGAAACAAGGAAGCATGGAAGCAAGAATGATGCAAGCTGGGCAAAGTTGGCGTTGCCAACTTGGGATTGGCGTTGCCAACTCCACAACACAAGGCAAGCTTGGTCCTGGAAGCAACCAAGGAGCAAAGTTGGCGTTGCCAACTTGAGGTTGGCGTTGCCAACTCCACAACACAAGGCAAGCTTGGTCCTGGAAGCAACCAAGGAGCAAAGTTGGCGTTGCCAACTTGAGGTTGGCGTTGCCAACGCCACACACAACCACACCAAGCAAGCTTGGCAACCCTGGAAGCAACCAAGGAGCAAAGTTGGCGTTGCCAACTTGAGATTGGCGTTGCCAACGCCACACACAACCACACCATGCAAGCTTGGCAACCCTGGAAGCAAAGTTGGCGTTGCCAACTCTAGAACCAAGTTGCCAACGCCCACACAAGCAAGGAACTTGGCCCTGGAAGCAAGGTTGGCGTTGCCAACTCTAGAACCAAGTTGCCAACGCCACACACAAGACACAAGCAAGGAACTTGGCCCTGGAGGAAGCAAAGTTGGCGTTGCCAACTTGAAGCTGGCGTTGCCAACGCCCACACAAGGAACTTGGCCCTGGATTTGGAGCCTCGAGCACGTTGCCAGCCTAGAGATGAGGGGCGTTTTTGAGGACAACGCAGGCTAACAACGCCAAACAATCAAGCTTGACCCTGGAAGAAAAGGAGCTGGCGTTGCCAACTCAAGATGGGCGTTGCCAACGCCACACAACCAAGCAACAAATGGAGCCCTGGAAGAAAAGGAGCTGGCGTTGCCAACTCAAGAATGGCGTTGCCAACGCCACACAAGAAAGCTTGGCTAGGTACCAAGTTTTGGTGCCAGCCAGGCTGCCAAACGCCCAATGGCGCACCAACCAGGCTGCTAAACGCCCAGTGGCGCACCAATCAGGGTGCCAAACGCCCAATGGCGCACCAACCGCGTTCCAAACGCCCAAATGCCGCACCACTCACGTTGCCAACGCTAGATGGGCGTTGCCAACGCCAACTTACCAAAACAAGGCAGCCTGAACATGTCCACTTCAATGGAAGATATCTTGAGCTACAGAGATCCAAATTGAGTACTTCCAGTTGCGTTGGAAAGCTAACATTCAGAGCTTTCCAACCATATATAATAGTCCATGGTGGAGCACAAGATTGGAGCCAAACCAGAGTCATCTTTAGGCCCTAAAAACAAGAACATGAAGTGAAATTCAAGAAAGCTAGAGTTTGGCCTTGGGGTGTGGGTCGAGCACGTTGCCAACGTGCCACAAGGGGGGCGTGTTTTGCAACAACGCCAGCCCCAAGTCCTTGCCTTGGGAGAGTGATGCACGGGCACGTTGCCAACTTGGGGTTGAGGGTGAGTTATTCACAACAACTTGGCAACAACTTGGCAGCTTGACCTTACCTTCTTTGAGGAACCATAACTTGAGCTAGGAAAGTCCAATTGAGGTGATTCCAGTGGCATTAGAAAATAGACATCAAGAGCTTTCCAATGATGTATAATAGTCCATATTGAAGCTGAAGGTTGACACTCAAATTCTGGGCTACGTTTAGCATGAAAGTAAGGCCAAGAAGAGGAAAAGCAAGTTGTTGGCAACAACTTGGGCTAGCAACGCCCAAGTCTCATACTTCATGCCCAGGAAATTGTCCTGCACGTTGCCAACGTGCATTTGGCCTGGAGTTAGTGCCAATAACGCCCTCAATGGGCCAGAATTGGTGCCAAATTGCTCTACTTCCCCTATTCCTCACAAAGGCCAGAAACTTCATCAATTGAGCCAAGAATTCAACAAAGAGGAAGCCCATCTTGCTAACCCACTTGAAGATCTTTAGGACTAGTATAAATAGAGATTGAGTTTGTACTTTGGGGGGACTTTTGGACTTTTGAATACTTTTTAACACTTAGAATTTTTAGCATTTTTACTTAGCTTATTGTTAGAACTTCCGGGTACTCTCCCGGAAAGCTCATCTTTGGTTTTCTATTGGAATTTTTCTTCTTCATCTTCAAGTTTTAAGCACTTCATTCTTCTTCTTCTTCCTTTCCACTTAGTTTAATTTTTGTTAATGGCATTTGTTGTTGAGATTGGAGCTATGATTCACTAAACCCCACTTTCATTAGGGGGAGGAGCTCTGTTGGTTGGAATGAATTGGTGAACCCATCTTCTCTTTCTCAATTTTAGTGGTTGATCTAAAGAGGGAACTCTTGTTCTTCAAAGATTCAACTACCATCGAGAGAGGGGTTAATCTATATGAATTATGTGGTGAATTTGATGAATGAGCCACATAATTCAGTTTAGAGTTCATCCTCTCATGATTTCCTCAATCAATATACCTTGGTTAGTATGTGAGATGTAACTCTCCTTGGTTAAGATTTTGGAAATTGTGTGGCTGGATTAAAATTGATCTTCATCTCTTCTCATGAACAATTAGATCACGAGAGTGGCAATTGGCTATGTTAAGAGAGATTGAATCACCAAGAGATTGGGATTCAATCACCCATTTGCCATGGATCTATACCCATGATTGAGGAAGATTTGACTAACATCAATTCATGAAAATTAACATCTCTGATCCCTAATGATCCTCTCTATCATTAATTCTCATTTCTCTTGCTCTAGTTATTTGATTACCCATTTCCCAATCCCTTTCTACATTCTGTCTATTTACTACTCTTGTTATTTACATTCTGTTCATCTACTTTTTGCCATTTACCTTATGTTCTTTAAATTTCTGCACCCTTTAGTTCCTTGCCATTTATCTTTGATGTTATTTAAGTTTCTTGCAATTTAAGTTTCAGTTATTTACTTCCATTTTATTTCTATATTCTTGTTCTTAATTGCCATTTAAATTCCTGTTATTATGTTCAAAAGTCACATTGCTCATAAAATCAAAAATCATGTTTGCTTGACTAAATTTACCATTAACTAAAGTTGCTTAATCTACCAATCCTCGTGGGATCGACCTCACTCTTTGTGAGTCTTATTACTTGATGCGACCCGGTATACTTGCCGGTTGTACGTGAAATCCCAATTTTTACGTATCAAGTTTTTGGCGCCGTTGCCGGGGATTAATTGTGATTAACAAACTACCGGTTGATTAATTTTCTAGATTAGACATTTTTTTTCGTTTTTACTTTATTTTTTTTTTATTTTTTATTTCTCTTTTCTTATTGCAAGTTAAGTGTTTGTGTTATTGCCTCACTAAGAATTCTTTAGTTGTGACACAAGGAATTTCAATTTTTCTTGGTGGTTGTGTTTGATACAACATTTTTTAATTAAAATGGAGTTTACCTCACATGTTGATCAATCATATTACATGGGATATTGCCCACCACCACAAAATGATTCATGTCATTATCCTCATGGTGGATGGGAATATCAACAAGAAATGATGGATCATGAGCAATCAACCCAAATGGGACATGCCCCTAGGTCACACAATGATCAAGCAAGTTACATGGGGTATTTTTCACCACCACAAAATGATTCAAGTTACTATACTAATTGTGGTTGGGAAAATCAAGATCAAGGAATGATGGGGTTTGAGCAATCAAACCAAATGGGATACTTCCCAAGAACACAAAATGATTCATACTCCTATGAATGGGACAACTATCCAAATTGTGATTGGGAAGGACAAAACCAAAGAGAATTCAATATTTCCTATCCCATCCATCAAGAGCCCTCACCTCTTAATTATCCAACCTCATCTCCAAATTTTTCATATCAAAATTCTTCATCACTTGAGTTTGCCTCAACACAAAATTCTTTCCAAAATCCATACAATTCAATTCATCAACCACAAAATTCATTTCACAACTCACAAAACTCCTTCCATACTCCCCAAAATGACTTCACCACAACACATCCATATCCACAAAATTACTCCCAACCTTCATCTTTGGAGCTAATAGTTGAGGATCACCTTCAATGGTCTAGAGAAATATTAGAATCTTGGAAAGAACAAGAAATCCTCTGCAAGAAAATAGATGGGCACTTAGAGCAAATAAGGAAACACTTCGGGTTGCCAAGCAGTGAGGATGAAGACCAATTTGTGGGTGAGGAAGTGGAAAAAGAAGAACAAAAGGTCCATGTGTCAAGTGAAATTTCAATGAAGAATGAGGTGATTGAGAATGAAATTGAACTTGAGGTGATAAAGGAACATGAACATTCACAACCCTCACAAGCTTCCCTTGAATTTGTGATCGAAAAATATGAAGAGGAGATGAAGAAATCTTGGGAAGATCAACAAACCTCCTCCATAGAAGAGCTATTAAAGCAAATGTTTAGTGTAAAAGAGGAATTGGAAGAGCAAGAAAAAGAGGCCCCTATACCAAGTAAAATCCCAATGAAGAATGAGGTTGTAAGGGAGGAAAACAACCAAGGGAGTCCAGACTCCAATGAAGTAGAAAGTTGTATGGAAGATGATTTAATTGAACCATCAATCCAAGAGGTTCTTGATGAAGAGGACACTCCAACCATCACACAACACCTAAGTCTTGAAATCAAGGAAGTGAAGGCAATCAATAAAAACATTCAAAGAAGGATTGTGACCAAGAAACAAAAGACAACATCCATGAAAAAGAGAAGGTCAACAAAAAGCAATCCAACCCCCACCCCAACAAGCAAGAGGAATCAAGCTAATAACAACAAAAGAAGGCTTGTTAGGAGACAATCAAATCAAGGGGCATCAATTTTCTCTTCTTCTCCCTTGAAGTCATTTCTTTTAACCAATTGGAAGAAGAGGAAGAAAATTAAGAACCACATGTCAAGCTAATGACATTAAAAGAGCGCTTGTTGGGAGGCAACCCAACTGTTGGTAACATTTTCTTTCCTTGCTTAGTTTACTTTCAATAATTTGGCATATGATTGCATTCTAAGTTTGGTGTTGCATGCAACAATTTGATCTTCAATCTTTAGTGGGTACTTGCATCATTCTAAAATGAAAGTGTCACACTAAGTTTGGTGTTGCCACTTACCTTTCATGCATAGTACCATGCACAACTCACTTATTGATGCAATCATATTGTCTCTTTTCTTTGTGCCTTGATTGTCATCTTTAATTTTTGCTTGCTTAAACACATGCATTACTTACATCTCTTTCTTGAAGACATTCATGATTAATCATAAATTCCACCACCATTATTTTATTTGTTGCTTGAGGACAAGCAATCATTCTAAGTTTGGTGTTGGGGAAGGAAGGAGTAGGAGGAAAATGACAATACCAAAGATGAAGATCTACAAGGTGGTTAAGTTCTTTTTCCTCTTATTTATCTTCTATACTTTCAATTGCATGATTGTCTTCCATTTCTTTTATATGCATGTGTGTTCTTCTTTTTGGAAAAGCATAGCTTGATATTTGAATTGCAACATGTTGCTTTTACATCATAACTACCATTTTGAATTTTGTGAGTCAAAGTAATTAAGTATCATGATCATAAACAAACAAGGTAATTATAGAAGAATCTAGCATGAGCATATAAGTATTGGAAGGCTAGCATGACTATTGTTGCTCAATTACATTTGAATTTGTTTAATTGAAGTTTTCATCTAGGACATTTTATGAAATGTTTGAAATATTGAAAACCTTGAACAAGCAAATCAATTAAAAGATTAAGAAAGAAAAAGGGAAAAATGAGAAAGTTGAAGACTCTGAGTACCAATGACATTTCATTAGTCAAGTACTTGTGGTGTTTATGTATCAAGCAAAAAGCTTGAAAACAAAACACTTAGAGTCAAGACTAGGCTCAAGTGCAAAGCACTCCCTCAAAGCTCAAGGCTCTAAGCACCAATGATTAGAAGGAAAGTAAAGAAAAGGAATAAATGAGCTTAAAAAGTCCTCTAATTAAATGCTTGTGGTGCTTATGTATCAAGTGGTAATACTTGAAAACAAAGCATTTAGAGTCAAAGCTTTTAACTAATGGTGCAAAGCACCCAAGAAGCTAAGCTAAGAAAAAGATGAAAAGCTTGTTTCAAGTAAGGAACATAAAGAAAAATATTTCATAAAATGAGCTAGATAGAAGCATCAATCATTTGAATTTCTTTTGAGATTGTAGCATGCATAATAAACTAGCCAACCATGAACATTTAATTGCTATTCTTCTCACCTTGGATTGTCAATCTTTATTGAATGATTCTTTGTTTGCTTGAGGACAAGCAAAGTTTAAGTTTGGTGTTGTGATGACTACGCATCATGTTATGTTTTTCTATGCTTTTTCATATAAAAATCAATTCATAATGCTTAATTATGGGAGTGTTTTGGTGATTAAATTGAATATTGCTTTGATTGCTTGAGTTAATAAATTTTGTAGGAAATTATGGAAAATGAAGCAATAAAAGCACTAATAGAGGAAGCACACTCCCAAGGTGGCAAAAAGTTGGAAACAAACTCAAAGAGAAGCAAAGAGGATTTGCAACCCTGACCTCTTCACACTCCAACAAGAATAACTCGAGCTACAAAGCTCCAAATGAAGTGATCTCAGTGTCATTAGAAAGTAGACTTCTAGAGCTTTCCAACCATATATAACACTTTATAGTTGACACTGATTTGAGGGGACAAATTGCTATTCGTTTAGCTTCACAATTTCAGCGTAAAACAAGTCCCTGCAGTTCGCCAGACTGACCTCTTCACCTTCAAAAGATCATAACTTGGGCTAGAGAAGTCCAATTGACATGCTTCCAGCGGCGTTAATAGTGGAAATTCAATTTGAAGACCCAAACAGACCAATACTTCAGCGTGTAAGGTTTTTCCAAACCTTCAAAAGCCCAAAATGCCACTTCAATGACACTCCACATTGGGCCACTTCCAAATACTCCAATCCCTTCATTTATTCTTCAATGTTTCAAGCTTCTATGAAGGGAGTTAAAAGTTCACAAGCCCAAGTCAAGCCACAAGTAACAATCAATCAAGGCCACAAGAATCATCTAGAAGTAATTAGGAAATTTGCATTTGATTGTAATTTCATTTGAATTTGTAATTTAGGTAGCTTATAAATAGGGCCTTAGATTCATCATTTGAGAGACACCATGGAGGGGTGGAGGTGACTCCACTCCCCTTTCACTCTCATTCTCTTCTCTTCTTCCATTTTCTTTCATTCACACTTTAGTAAATATTTTTGTTATGATGAGTTTCTAATTTCCAACATTTGGGAAAGAGAGCTCTATTGCAATTTAATGGGTTGATTTATTTTCATTCTTTATCTTCAATTCTTCTTTCATTGTTTCTTTAGAGAGAGTCTTTGTGCTTCAAAGATCTAATTACTATCGAGAGAGGGATTAGATCTATTTAAATTCTATGATGAACTTGAGAAAGGAGTCATAGAATTTAGTTTGAGGCTCTTCTCTCACAACTCTCTTGATTGATAATTCTTAGCTTGATATGTGAGATGTAATCACTTTGAATTGAAATCTTGAGGGTTGTGTGGCAATTAGAGACCATTCTTCATCTCTTCTCATGAGCAATTAGATCAAGAGATTGGCAATTGATCAAGTTAAGAGAAATCAAATCACCAAGAGATTGGGGTTTGATTACTTATGATTTGCCAAGAGATCAATGATTGAATGATTGAAGTGGAGATGAGAATTGTTGATCTTGAGAATGCAATATCTCTTGATCCCAATGTTAATTTCATTCTTAATTCTTGTTATTTACTTCTTGTCTTTAATTCTTGTCATTTAATTGTTCTCTTTAAATTCTTGTCATTTACTTATGCACATTTATGGCTTTCTTTACTTTGGCACATTTATGCCTTCCAAGTGTTTGTAGAAATACTTCACTTGGTTTTACTTTCTAGTCATTTACTTTCTTGCACTTTACTTTCTTGTACTTTCTATTCCTTGCAATTTACATTCTTGCACTTTAATTTTTAGCACTTTAATTTCTTGTCATTTACTTTCCTTGCACTTTATTGCTTTTATTTAATTTCAAGTCATTTACATTTCTTGTTGCTTATCACTCAAACATGAATCGTCTAACTAGAACAATTAATTAACTATTGCTTGCTTAATCCATTAATCCTCGTGGGATCGACCTCACTCTAAGTGAGTTTTATTACTTGATGCGACCCGGTACACTTGCCGGTTGTACGTGAAATCTAATTTTTACGTATCAATGTCCTCACAAATTCTGTAGCCTCCTTTTGTAGAGTTGGCCAATAGAATCCCGCTCGGAGTATCTTTTTGGTGAGAGCTTGCGCTCCGAGATGATTACCACAAATACCGCTGTGTACTTCCTCCAAGACTTCCTTTGTGTTAGAAGTCGGTACGCATTTTAATAAAGGTGTTGTTATCCTTCTTTTGTATAGTGTGTTTTTTATGATAGTGTAGTACTGTGCCTCCCTTTTCAGCCTCTTTGCCTCCTTTTCATCTGTAGGGAGTGCTTCTGTTTTGAGGTAATTTATTATGGGGGTCATCCATCCTTGATCCGGACCTATTATGGCTAGGACTTTTTCTTTTTCCGCTATTGACGGGTTCTGTAGTATCTCCTGGATGAGGCTTCTGTTGTTGCCCCCTGGTTTGGTGCTGGCTAATTTTGAAAGGGCGTCAGCTCGGGCATTTTGCTCACGAGGTATGTGGTAAATTCTATATTCCCCGAGTTGTCTGAGCTGTTCTTTGGTTTTATCCAAATATTTTTTCATGGTCGGATCTTTGGCTTGGTAGCTTCCTGTTATTTGTGAGGTTATGACTTGTGAGTCACTGTAGATGTTCAGTTTTCGAGCTCCAACCTCCCTAGCCAGCTTCAAACCAGCTAATAGTACTTCGTATTCTGCCTGGTTGTTTGAGGCCAGGAATTCGAATTTAAGGGAGAGCTCAAGTTGAGTTCCTTGGTTGCTTTCGATTATCACACCTGCACCGCTTCCTGTTTTATTCGAGGATCCGTCTACGTATATGTTCCACTCTATGGGGATTTCCGGGGTGTTTGTGAATTCTGCGATGAAGTCGGCCAGGTGTTGTGATTTGATGGCTGTCCGTGCCTCGTATTGGAGGTTGAACTCAGACAACTCGATTGCCCATTGTAGGATTCTTCCTGCTAGATCTGTTTTCTGCAATATCCCTTTTATGGGTTGGTTGGTCTGAACTTTAATGGTATGCGCTTGGAAATATAGGCGAAGCCGTCGTGATGTGAGGATCAGAGTGTAGGCAAACTTTTCTATTTTCTAGTAGTTCAGCTCAGATCCCTGTAGCGCTTTGCTAATGAAGTAGACGGGTTTTTGCCCATGTTCATCTTCTCTGACTAGTGCTGAGGCTATTGCCCGGCTCTCTACTGCGAGATATAATATGAGCGGTTCTCCTTCTCATGGCTGAGATAGGATAGGTGGCCGTCCTAAGAACT
This sequence comes from Arachis hypogaea, assembly GCF_003086295.3. Lineage (NCBI taxonomy): Eukaryota > Viridiplantae > Streptophyta > Magnoliopsida > Fabales > Fabaceae > Arachis > Arachis hypogaea. The sequence goes on along the minus strand of NC_092041.1, from coordinate 76,868,425 downwards.
CTTTGAAGTCTCGGAAGGCTTGCTCACATTCCGTCGTCCATTCGAACTGTTTTCCCTTTCTTAAAGTAGCATAGAAGGGAAGAGATCTTATTGCGGCTCCTGCTAAGAATCGGGATAGAGCGGCCAGCCTCCCGTTGAGTTGTTGTACTTCTTTGACACAAGTTGGGCTCTTCATGTTGAGTATGGCTTGACACTTGTCCGGGTTTACTTCAATCCCCCTTTGTGTGAGCATGAAGCCCAAGAATTTGCCTGCTTCTATTGCGAAGGTGCATTTTGCGGGATTGAGCCGCATGTCGTGTTTCCTGATAGTGTAAAACACTTGAGCCAGGTCGGATAATAATGTATCTTCACTTTGTGTCTTTATCAACATGTCGTCTACATAAACTTCCATGGTTTTCCTGATGTGATCTGAGAAAACTTTATTCATTAGCCTTTGATAAGTAGCTCCTGCATTCTTGAGACCGAAAGGCATCACGATGTAACAGTAGTTTGCTTTCGGCGTTAGGAACGAGGTATTTTCTTGATCTGGTGGATACATGGGGATTTGGTTGTACCCTGAATACGCGTCCATGAACGAGAGATACTTATATCCTGATGAAGCATCTACTAGAGCGTCGATGCTTGGGAGTGGGCAAGGGTCTTTTGGGCAGGCTTTGTTGAGGTCAGTGTAGTCGATGCACATTCGCCACTTCCCATTTGACTTTTTCACCAAGACGATGTTTGCTAGCCATAGTGGGTATTTGACTTCCCTTATGAACCCGGCCTCTAGTAGCACCAGTACTTGTTCTTCCACAGCTTGAGCTCGTTCTGGTCTGAGTTTTCTTCGTCTTTGTTGTACCGGCCGGGTTCCCGGGTAGACTGCCAATTTGTGGCTCATTAGTTCGGGATCAATGCCTGGCATGTCGGCAGCTTTCCATGCAAAGAGATCAATATTATCTCGTAGGAACCGTATTAGTGATTCCTTTGTGTCTCCTTTCAGGATCGTGCCAATATTAGTTGTTTTATCCGAGGTGTCTCCGATCTGGACTCTTTCTACTTCTCCTTCGGGTCGTGGTCGGAATTCTTCTCGCCTCTGAACTCCACCGAGCTCGATTGTGTGGAACTCTCCTCCTTCACCTCGGAGGTTTAGGCTTTCGTTATAACAGCGATGTGCCATCTTTTGATCTGCCTTTATTGTAGCTATCCCTTCCGCAGTTGGGAATTTCATACATAGATGTGGAGTTGAAACTATTGCGCCGAGTTGATTTAACGCTGTCCGTCCTATTAAGGCATTGTAGGCTGAGCTTACGTCGACCACGATGTAGTCTATCTTGAGTGTTCTAGATTGGTTCCCCTTTTCGAAGGTTGTATGCAGCGATATGTATCCCAGCGGTTGAACTGGGGCATCTCCTAGTCCGAACAGGCTATTCGGGTGCGCTCTTAGCTCTTTTTCTTCTAGACCGAGTTTGTCGAAGGCAGTTTTGAATAAGATGTCGGCAGAGCTTCCCTGGTCAATTAGTGTACGGTGAAGGTTGGCGTTTGCCAGTATGATCGTAATGACCATGGGGTCGTCATGTCCCGAAATGATTCCGGATGCGTCTTCCTTGGTAAACGTGATTGCTTGGATGTCTGGGGCTTCCTTTTTTCCTTCGACGTGGTACACCTCTTTGAGGTGTCGCTTGCGAGTTGATTTGGAGATTCCTCCTCCAGCAAATCCGCCGTGTATTACGTGAACGTGTCTTTCCGATGTGCGAGGTGATCGTTCGGATCGTCCAACATCCTCATCCTTTCTTTTTTTCTTGGTTCGTCATCCCGATTAGCCAAAAACCGATCTAGTTTTCCTTCTCTTACTAGTTTTTCTATGACGTTTTTCAAGTCGAAGCATTCATTGGTGGAATGCCCTCGAAGTCGGTGATATTCACAGTATTCATTCCGGTTTCCTCCTCCTCTTTTGCCTTTAAGTGGCCGAGCTGGAGGGATTTTCTCTGTATGGTAGACTTCTTTGTAAACATCTACCAAGGATACCCTAAGAGGAGTATAGTTATGATATTTTTTGATTTTCTCTCCGGAGCGATCCTCCTTTTTCTTGGATTCTTTATCTCGGTAGGCAGAACCGAGCCTTGAGGCTTTGCTAAGTCGAGAATTTTCCTCCATGTTGATATATTTCTGTGCCCGTTCTTGTACTTCGTCTAAGGATATCGGGTATCTCTTAGATATAGATTGGCTGAATGGTCCTTCTCGTAGGCCATTTATGAGGCCCATAATGGCAGCTTCTGTTGGAAGACTTTGTATGTCCATGCATGTTTTGTATGGAGAATCGGGCCAGGAACTTCTTGGCCAGGTCGTCGAAACTCGAGATGGATTTTGGAGGTAGGTTGTCGAACCATTTAATGGCTGTCTTGGTGAGAGTTGTTGGAAAGGCTTTGCAGCAAACTGTATCTGAGGCATCAGTGAGGTACATTCTACTTCTGAAGTTGCTGAGATGATGGTTGGGGTCCGAGGTGCCGTCATATAGAGTCATATCTGGAAGCTTGAAATCTTTTGCAATTTTGGTCTTCATAATTTCTCTGGTGAATGGATCTTGATCTTTCTGAGAGCTATCCTCTGTGGATGGTCGAGTAGCTTTAGTTTTAAGATCTGCTTCGAGTTTTGTAAGCTTATCTTCTAATTCTCGGCGCCGCCTTATCTCCCGACGTAGATCTTCTTCTTTTTCACGTCGATGTTGGGCTTCTTTCTCAAGTTGCTCCAATCGATTTTGAAGTGCTTCTATTACTCCTGGATTTGATGAATTTTTGTCTCCGTTAGTTTCTGGAGTATCTTTGAGTATTGTGTTCGCATTTTTATGCGGCGTTCTGTCTTCCAAACCAGAATCATGGTCGTTGTCATGGTCATCCGCAATGTTAATGGGAAGACTTCCAGGTTCCCCGGCAACGGCGCCAATGTTCCGAGGGTTACCTGAAACTATAGGTCGATCTCGGATGAGATCTTCTGTCTTGGTTGGACCGACGTATTCGGCGGCCGGAGTTGGTGTGTCCGATTTGTTGGACTTGGTGGAGGTGCTGATCCTTCGTCCCCGGAGGGTGGGGGGTAACCGCAAGGGACTCCGATGCTTAAGTTAGCAAGGGTATTAAGCAGGTATTGAGTAGAATCAGAGTATGAGTTATACCTGGGTGCTCCAGTGTATTTATAATGGTGAAATGTGGCCTCCTGTGGATAAGATAAGTTAGTTATCTTATCTTATCTTTATCTTATCTTTAAGTGAAGTCATCTTTTAAGGGAACCGCCTTTATCTCTATAGGCTTGGGCTGCCCTTGGATTTGGGACGTGTTCCTCTATTTGGGCCCTTTGTTTGGGCTTTCCTGTGTCTTGGCCAAGCTCTTTGAGAAGAGGTCGGGTTATCTTGACCTGAAGAGGTCGGTCGCTTTGTTTGTAGAACATCCCGGGTCGGACAACTCGACCCAGGGTATGAACAGATTCTGACCTCCCTGCACTCAAAATGGATATTCTGGAGCTACTGAACTTCAAATGCAGCACTCTTAATGGCGTTGGAAAGTAGACATTCAGAGCTTTCCAGCAATATATAATTATTCATACTTTATTCGAGATTAGATGACGTAAACTAGCGCTCAACGCCAGTTCCATGCTGCATTCTGGAGTCAAACGCCAGAAACATGTCACGAACCAGAGTTGAACGCCAAAAATATGTTACGACTTGGCGTTCAACTCCAAAAGAAGCCTCTGCATGTGTAAAGCTCAAGCTCAGCCCAAGCACACACCAAGTGGGCCTCGGAAGTGGATTTCTGCATCAATTACTTATTTCTGTAAACCCTAGTAGCTAGTCTAGTATAAATAGGACATTTTACTACTGTATTAGACGTCTTTTGACCACATCTTTGGATTATTTTTGGATTACCTGATGATCCTTTGATCACGTTCAGGGGGCTGGCCATTCGACCATGCCTGGACCATCACTTATGTATTTTCAACGGTGGAGTTTCTACACACCATAGATTAAGGGTGTGGAGCTCTGCTGTACCTCGAGTTTCAATGCAATTACTACTATTTTCTATTCAATTCAGTTTATTCCTGTTCTAAGATATTCGTTGCACTTCACCATGACAAATGTGATGATCCGTGACACTCATCATTATTCTCACATATGAACGCGTGACTGACAACCACTTCTGTTCTACCTTAGACCGAATACATATCTCTTAGATTCCTTAATCAGAATCTTCGTGGTATAAGCTAGAATTGATGGCGGCATTCATGAGAATCCAGAAATTCTAAACCTTGTCTGTGGTATTCCGAGTAGGATTCAGGAATTGAATGACTGTGATGAGCTTCAAACTCACGATTGTTGGGCGTGATGACAAACGCAAAAGAATCAATGCTGTGATAGAGCATTTGGACCATTTTCACTGAGAGGATGGGATAAAGCCATTGACAACGGTGATGCCCTACATACTGCTTGCCATGGAAAGGAGTAAGAAGGATTGAATGAAGGCAGTAGGAAAGCAGAGATTCAGAAGGAGCACAGTATCTTCATACGCCTATCTGAAATTCCCACCAATGATCTACATAAGTATCTTTATCTTTATTTTATGTTTTATTTATTATTATTTTCGAAAACCAATATAACCATTTGAATCAGTCTAACTGAGATCTACAAGATGACCATAGCTTGCTTCATACCAACAATCTCCGTGGGATCGATCCTTACTCACATAAGGTTTATTACTTGGACGACCCAGTGCACTTGCTGGTTAGTTGTGCGGAGTTGTGAAGAAAGTGCTGAGTTAGTAGATGTGCATAACAAGTTGAATTCCATTGTTAGAGATCACAATTTCGTGTACCAGAACCCAAATCGAACTCTCCCTCAAATTCGGGTTCCTGCCTCAAACAATCAAGCGGAATATGAGGCACTACTAGCTGGTTTAAAGCTGGCTAGGGAGGTTGGAGCTCAAAAACTTATCATCTTCAGCGACTCACAGGTAGTCACTTCACAAATAGCAGGAAGCTACCAAGCCAAAGACCCCAATATGAAAAAGTACATGGACAAAACCAAGGAACAGCTTGGACAATTCGGAGAGTATGAGATTCGTCACATACCCCGATAACAAAATGCCCGGGCTGATGCACTCTCAAAACTAGCAGCACCAAACCAGGAGGCAACAATAGAAGCCTCATCCAAGAAATTCTATAGAATCCATCAATCTCAGAAGAAGAAAAAGTCCTAGCCATAACAGGTCACGATCAGGGATGGATGACTCCCATAATTAACTACCTCAGAACAGAAGCTCTCCCCACAAATGAGAAAGAGGCAAAGAGGTTAAAACGGGAAGTACAATACTATACTATCATAAATAATACTCTATACAAAAGAGGGATTTCAATACCACTGCTAAAATGCGTGCCGACTTCCAACACAAAAGATGTCCTAGAAGAAGTACACAGTGGCATTTATGGCAATCACCTCGGAGTGCAGGCACTCGCCAAAAAAGTACTTCGGGAAGGATTTTATTGGCCAACTCTACAAAAAGAAGCTACAGAATTTGTAAGGACATATTCACCATGTCAGAAACATGCCAACTTTTATATCGCCCCGCCAGAGGAACTCATCAGCGTGACCTCACCTTGGCCATTCGTAAAATCGGGACTCGATCTCCTCGGACCTTTTCCTTAAGGATCGAGACAAGTCAAATTTCTCATAGTAGGAATAGACTACCTCACAAAATGGATCGAAGCAGAACCCCTAGCCAATGCCACAGCTCAAAGAAGTTGGAAATTTCTATATAGAAACATCCTCACAAGGTTCAGAATTTCATACTCCATCACTACAGACAATGGTACCCAGTTCACAGATGCAGGCTTCAGAAAACTAGCGGCCAACATGAATATAAAATAACAATTCACCTCTGTTGAGCACCCCCAAACCAATGGGCAAGCTGAAGCTGCTAACAAAGTTATATTAGCAGGGTTAAAACGGAGATTAAAGAATGCAAAGGGAGTCTGGGCTGAGGAGCTCCCGCAAGTCCTATGGGCATTGAAGAACTGAAGATTGATGGTTTAGAAGTTATAGTAAACTCTCGTTGTAAGTATAGTTACTAAACCAAGCAATCAACCTTTCTTACAAACGTTTTGGTTGTCACAAGTAACAAATCCGTAAATAAATTGATAACCGAAGTATTTAAACATCGGGTCGTCTTCTCAAGGAATTGCAGGGAGGTATGTTCTTATTATTGGTTATGGAGATTGTAAATTTGGGGTTTCAAGAATGAGGAACAAGTAATATAATGACGAGTAAATTAAATGGCATTAAAATAAATAAATAACTGTAAAATAGACTTTCGGCAAGGTATGAGAAATTGGAAGTCCAGTCTTAGTTATCCTTATCAATGATGATGAAAATTGAATCTTAATTCCACTTTGTTAACCCTTACTAAGGCAAAGGAAGGTCAAGGGATTAATTAGTCTGATCTTCGGATCCTATTTATTTCCGGAGAAAAGATTGGGATTATTGAAGAACAATTCAATTAGCAAAGATAACAATTATCAAGCATGTTTGAGTTTGATAACTCCTGAGTTACTGATTTCTTAACCAAGACCAAAAAGGGGGAAAAGTAAATCTACTGGAATAAAAATGCCTTCAGATGGGAAGCAACAGTAAAATAAATAAAAGAAAGCAACAATAAACTGAAATACCTCGAATAACATAAATTCGAAAGAATCTGTAACATAGAAATATTCATAAACTAAATTGAGAAAGCAAGTAATGAAAAAGGAATATTGAACCTGATAAAAAGATAATCCTTAAAGCAAATAAAATCCTAAATCTAAATCCTAATCCTAAAGAGAGAGGAGAGAACCTCTCTCCAACTAAACCTAAATCATGGAAAGTGACTAAAATTGGAGACTCCTCTTCAATGGATGCATTCCCCCACTTCATAACCTCTGGTCTATGCCTTTTGGACTTGGATTTGGGCCAAAAAAGGCTTCAGAAATCGCTGGGAGCCTTCTCTATAATTTCTGGTGCGTGGCCTCTGTCACGCGTTCGCGTGGGTCACGCGGTCGCGTCATTTGGAGTTTTCCTTGTCACGCGGTCGCGTCGGTCATGCGTCCGCATCATATGCATTTCTCTCAAGGCGCGCGATCGCGTCAGTCATGCGATCGCGTCACTGCCATTTCACGCTGGCATGCGGCCGCGTCGCCCATGCAGTCGCGTCGCTGCCAGTTTCTTCAACAACTCCGTTTCAAGCTTTCCTTCCATTTTCGCATGTTTCCTTTTCATTCTTTAAGTCATTCCTGCCTTGGAATATCTGAACTTACTCAACACACGAATCACGGTATCGAATGGCAATAAAAGATAATTAAAATTAATATTTTTAAAGCCTAGAAAACATGTTTTTCACATACATCACATAATAAGGAAGGGAAAGTAAAAACATACAATTTCACATGCATAAGTGGGTAAAGGATTGAATAAAACACTCAAATTCAGCTTAAATTATATCATAAAATATGGGTTTATCAACCTCCCCACACTTAAACATTAGCATGTGCTCATGCTAAGCTCAAGAGAAGCTATAAGAGAGTGAAGAGGAATGGTACAATGTATGAAATGCAACCTATCTATATGAATGCAACTACATGCAGAATGTTTCTACCTACTTGGTTAAAGGTAAATAAGCTTTTCAAGACAAACATAAATCAGATTTCACTAATTCAAATCATACAATAAAAGACAAGTAAACTTGTAAGAAGATAGCTCATGAAGGCAGGGAACATAGAATTAAGCATTGAACCCTCACTGGTAGTGTATATCACTCTAGTCTCTCAGGTGTCTAGGGTCAATCACTCTACTCTTCCTTAATCGTGCTTTCTAAACTTTGTTCTTCATCTAACCAATCAAGAAATATTTGGCATACCAATGCAAACATCATGAGGTCTTTTCAGGGTTGTAATCGGGCTGAGGTAAAGGTAGGGATGTATATATAAGGCTAAGTGAGCTAACAAAGTGAATCCTTGATCAGTCTAAGATCTCACCTAACATATACATACTTTATATAATTTCAAAGTTCTTTACCTAGCTACCTAAATTTTCCCACTTTTGTATTACATGCTCATGTATCAAACTTATTTTTGAATTTTGTCCCATGTGCATTAATTCTTTTTATTTTGCATTCGGGGTAATATTTTTATTTTGTATCCCCTTATTTAATTACTTAATAATATTTTTTTCTCTTTTTTTTGTCAATGCACATGGTAATTTAATTATTTTGATTTCATATGAGCATGCTTCTCAAATTTTCAAATAACTTATTCAATTTAATTTCCTTTTTTCCTATCATCCCATGTTCCCATAAAATTCTCCACACTTAAATTATACACAATATCTATCTTAAGCTAACCAAGGATTCAACTTGGGATTTTTTTTAATTTGTTTTTCTGCGTAAGGCTAGTAATGTGGTTATAAAACAAAAGGGGATTAAAAGCTCAAGGGGATAACAAAGGTGATGTAAAAAGGTATGCTTGTTTGGGATAAGTGAGTTAATAATCAAGTATGGCCTCAATCATATGCAAGCATGTAAATACACTAAATATTGGACATATAGAATGGAACAAAGCAAAGATTGCAATTCTAGAGGAGAAAACACACAAGAATAAATATTATGGTTAAATAATGTAACCATGTAAATAAGCTCAAAATCTCACAGGTTATGTGTTCTTTGGCTCAAAAACCATGTTCCAAATACAACTTCAAACAAATTTAACACATAAATTTTGTTTTCAATTTAAATTAGTGAAATACTATAAAAATTTCATGAAAAAGAAAATATTACTTCAACCAAGTAGTAACTAAATGCATAAAATCAAATAAATATGCAATCAAATATGCAAATGCAATAATGAATAAACAAAGAAAATAAAACAATAGTGTTGAAAAGAAGAAAATAGCTAACCCATGGAGATCGGTATCGACCTCCCCACACTTAAAGATTGCACCGTCCTCGGTGCATGCTAAGATGTGCAAGTGGACAGGTTGTTCCAACTGATGCTTCTCTCCAAAGATTGTGCAAGTGGACTTGTCTTGTCTCCCCATGTAAATGTCTTCCGGTTCCCCTCCGGGTGGCCATCCTGAAAGAAAAAGGGAAGAAAAGTAACCCAGAAATAAAGATAAGAAAATAAATGAAGTATGGATGGGTTAATGCCAAATGATAAAGGTCTCATTTACATGGAAGCTTCAACATGTATGTGAGAAAATAATAGAAGCCATGGCATGCCAGTGGTACAAAATGTACAACAATGGGGAAGAGAGTGGGTAATAAAGACAATGTAAGTTCATGTCAATGCAAACGGAATACAGGTATCATAAAAGATTGACATTGACAGAAAAATAGCATCACCCAACATTGTAAAACAAGTCACTAAAAATTATACCAGAAAAGATGCAACAGTTAAATAAGAAAATTCAACACGAAAGGAAAAATAATAAATGTAGAAAAGAAGAAAAAAATATACACTAAATTAAAATGCAATGAATGAAATATGCAAATAAATAAAATGAAAGATAAGAAGAATGAGAAGGGAAAAAAGGGAAGAAAGAAGTAAGGAAGAAAAGAGGAAAAGATAGAAGAAATTAGGATTAGAAAAGATAAGATAAGATAATTGGCACTGATCTGGATAAGCTATGCGTCACATGTGACGCGGACGCATGAGTGACGTGGTCGCGTGGTGCGCGATAAGGTCAGGTGACGCAGACGCGTAGACCACGCGATCGCGTGACCTGATTTGTGCGATTGGCGCGAAGGTAGCCTCACGGTCGTGCAACTCTCTGTTCGAAACTCTTTTTGCCAATTTTTGGGGTGACGCAATCGCGTGAATGGCCTTATTTCCAATATGACGTGGACGCGTGGGTGACGTGTTTGTGTGGTAGGGCTTGTGCCGCTAGCATCATTCTAGCCCCGCTCCATCATAACTTTCTGCCATGCACCCTTTATGTCGAATTGTTGGAGCACACGTTCGCGTGGGTGACGCGGACGCGTGGGCATGTTTGTACCTAAAGCGCGCCTCCAACCATGCTTTCACGTGACTCTCTGTTTAATTTCTTTTCTTCCTAATTCACTTGTGACGCGGACGCGTCAGCGACGCTACCGCGTCACGTGCATTTTTTTTAATGCAGTAAGCAGAATGCAATGCTTAATATGAATGCTATGCAAGTATGCATGATTCCAGGTTCAATCAAAACTAAAAAACAAACAAAACAGACTAGAATTAAAACTGAAAGAGGGACGATAATACCATGGTGGGTTGTCTCCCACCTAGCACTTTTAGTTAAAGTCCTTAAGTTGGACATTTGATGAGCTTCTTGTCATGGTGGCTTATGCTTGTATTGATCCAGGAATCTCCACCAGCGTTTGGAATGCCAGCATCCTCTGGGGTCCCAAACTAGGCATGTGAAGCTTCTGAGCAGCTTCAAACAAATTCTCAGGCTCCTGGGGTGATGAATATCAGGATATTTTCCAAGATCCCAAACTTTTCTTTTAAATCCGCCTTTGGCTTGATCTATATTCTTCCATCTGGGCAGCTCAGAAATTGTATTCTCACCAAGATGACCAAATGTTTTCCGAGATCCATTCGATTGAACTTGACACCAATCCTTGCACCTTAAATTGAAGTGCGAAGCCTCATTGAGTCTTGCATACCAGCGCTGAGCGCAAGTCATTTCCCTTTTGCTCTTAAAGCCGCAAAGAGCTCTAAGCTGGCCATCTGTTTCAAGCAAACCATATTCAAGTGGAAAATTGAAGATGAAAGTCAAGGATTTTACCCACTTGAAGTCTGTACTTGGTGGTAATGGCCTTGGGATAGGTGTTTCCAGTAGTTTTGCAAGCTCTACTCCCTTGTGGTCTTCTGTGAATTCCTCCACTTCTTTGCAAGTTTCTTCAACTTCACCCATGTCTTGATCAAAGTCATTGATATCTTCCTCATCACTTAAGTCATAATTGGGAGGTTGAGAAAACTCGACCTCTGAATCATCTTCGTATTCACTTGGGGAAGATTCTTCTGTCTCAGAGAATTCACTTGCAGATGCAAGTTCATTGCTAAGAGAACTCGGCTTGTGATCATCATCATCAAGGAAACTTGTATCTTGGGTTATTCCGTCTAGTTCTTCATAAGATATCTGCATTGGAGGCTGCGCAACATCCTCTGTAGCATCAATTGTAACATCCTTGACAGAATTCTCCACAATTCTGGAATTAGGTGGTGGTTCAGCATCTCCTAAATCTTTAACCAACTCTTCTTCTTCTACCATGATAGCTTCCTCTATTTGTTCCATTACAAAGTTATGCTCTATGCTGTCCACTGGAGCTTCAAGCGTCTTCTTTGTGCTACGTTCTTCATTGGATTCTCCACATAAAGCCATGGGAGTCTATTGAGGGGCTGAACGTCTAGAAGATAATTGATTTATTGCTTGCTCCAGTTGATGAAGGATTGCATTAAATTGTTTTACTGATTCTTCGAGGCAAACCTGTGATTCTGGGCTTGATGGATATGGACATGGTGTATAGGGGAGTGGTGGTTCTTGGGAGTAATTGGATTGGCATTGGGGTGGATAAGGATCATGTGGTAGTGAATGGTGAAAAGAAGCTTGTAAGTATGGTGGAGTGAGGTTGTGTTGAAAGGATGGTCTCTAAGCACAGGGTAGGGCTTGTTGGTAGCTACAAGGCGGTCCACCAAATCTATCAATTGGGCATGAATTGTAAAATGGTCTTTGTCCATGATATCTAGGAGGATGTTGTTGCCTAAAGGGTTGATCAGATCCTCGCGGCTCCATCCATCTTTGATTGCTTAGACCTTGATGCATAGTCCTGTTATAACTTACATTCCTTGCAACAAAATTAGAACCAAACTCAAAGCTAGAGGGGTGAGAATTCATAATAGATATCAGAAATAAGAGGGAAGAGAGAAAACAAATAAATAAGTAAGAGGAAAATATATATATATATATATATGTTGAAAAATATTTACAATAACCAATAATAAGGCACACGTTTGCAATTCCCCGGCAACGACGCCATTTTGAAGAACTGAAGATTGATGGTTTAGAAGTTATAGTAAACTCTCGTTGTAAGTATAGTTACTAAACCAAGCAATCAACCTTTCTTACAAACATTTTGGTTGTCACAAGTAACAAACCCCTAAATAAATTGATAACCGAAGTATTTAAACCTCGGGTCGTCTTCTCAAGGAATTGCAGGGAGGTATGTTCTTATTATTGGTTATGGAGATTGTAAATTTGGGGTTTCAAGAATGAGGAACAAGTAATTTAATGACGAGTAAATTAAATGGCAATTAAAATAAATAAATAACTGTAAAATAGACTTTCGGCAAGGTATGAGAAATTGGAAGTCCAGTCTTAGTTATCCTTATCAATGATGATGAAAATTGAATCTTAATTCCACTTTGTTAACCCTTACTAAGGCAAAGGAAGGTCAAGGGATTAATTAGTCTGATCTTCGGATCCTATTTATTTCCGGAGAAAAGATTGGGATTATTGAAGAACAATTCAATTAGCAAAGATAACAATTATCAAGCATGTTTGAGTTTGATAACTCCTGAGTTACTGATTTCTTAACCAAGACCAAAAATGGAGAAAAGTAAATCTACTGGAATAAAAATGCCTTCAGATGGGAAGCAACAGTAACATAAATAAAAGAAAGCAACAATAAACTGAAATACCTCAAATAACATTAATTCGAAAGAGTAATCTATAACATAGAAGAATTCATAAACTAAATTGAGAAAGCAAGTAATGAAAAAGGAATATTGAACCTGATAAAAAGATAATCCTTAAAGCAAATAAAATCCTAAATCTAAATCCTAATCCTAAAGAGAGAGGAGAGAACCTCTCTCCAACTAAACCTAAATCATGGAAAGTGACTAAAATTGGAGACTCCTCTTCAATGGATGCATTCCCCCACTTCATAACCTCTGGTCTATGCCTTCTGGATTTGGATTTGGGCCTAAAAGGGCTTCAGAAATCGCTGGGAGCATTTTCTATAATTTCTGGTGCGTGGCCTCTGTCACGCGTCCGCGTGGGTCACACGGTCGCGTCATTTGGAGTTTTCCTTGTCACGCGGTCGCATCGGTCATGCGTCCGCGTCATATGCGTTTCTCTCAAGGCGCGCGATCGCGTCAGTCATGCGATCGCGTCACTGCCATTTCACGCTGGCATGCGGCCGCGTCACCCATGCGGTCGCGTCGCTGCCAGTTTCTTCAACAACTCCGTTTCAAGCTTTCCTTCCATATTCGCATGTTTCCTTTTCATCCTTTAAGTCATTCCTGCCTTGGAATATCTGAACTTACTCAACACACGAATCACGACATCGAATGGCAATAAAAGATAATTAAAATTAATATTTTTAAATCCTAGAAAATATGTTTTTCACAAACATCACATAATAAGAAAGGGAAAGTAAAAACATACAATTTCACATGCATAAGTGGGTAAAGGATTGAATAAAACACTCAAATTCAGCATAAATTATATCATAAAATATGGGTTTATCAGGCATATCGAATGACTCCACATTCCACAACAAAGGAGTCACCTTTCTGATTAGCTTACGAAATGGAGGCAATGATCCCAGTGGAGGTCGAAGAAGGATCACCCAGAGTAATCCATTTTAGCGAAAAAGCCAATTCCCAACTTCAAAGGGAAGAGCTCGACTTACTTCCAGAAATTCGAGAAAAAGCTCGGATAAGGGAAGAGGTGCTGAAACGACGTATGGCCTCCAGATACAATCGAAAAGTAATACATCGGACCTTTGCTGAAGACGACCTCATCCTAATCCGAAACGACATAGGAACAACTCGACCTGGAGAAGGAAAGCTGGCAGCAAACTGGAAAGGACCCTTCCGAGTCATAGAAGTACTGGGAAAGGGCTACTACAGGCTTTCCGAACTCGACGGACGAGAGCTTCCTAGGTCATGGCACGCCTGCAACCTAAGAAGGTACTATAGCTAGGGATGATAAAAGATCTTGGACAAGGCGCACTCTTTTTCCCGAAAAAGGTTTTTTAACGAGGCGCCCAGCCAAGACCTACAAATCACTCGACTTAGGAAATTAACCCCCCATGTATATTTTCATTCTCTTTTAATAAAATTTGTTCAGATTCTCTACAGATGCTCAAGTTGCATTATTATGAAACATTCATCGCCCGATTATAAAGCTACAGATCGACAAAAAGTGAAAACCAAATTCACTGTGCGATCACGATAAAGACCAAAGGTGAAAACCAAATTCATCAAAAGATCAACCAAACGAGGGTTAAAACCCAAATTCTACAAAATCGGCAAAGATGAAAACAAAATAATGCAAGAAGTTATAGAAAGTGATCCATAGAAAGGACCTGACGAGGTCCTAATGAAATGGATTACTATAAAATAACTTAAAGACTGGCCGGCACAAAAAGTCGGACCAGTAACAACAACCCAAGTTATAAGTAAAGCCTTGAAAAGAGGTCTGACCAACCCTATAAAAGAGGATTACTATAACTTCGAAGAGCCCGACATGATGAAGTCAGACTCCTACAAAAGTTACAAAGATAGTCCCTGAAAGAGACCTGAAGAAGGTCCAAGAAAGAGGATTATCAAGTAACTCGACAGGGCCCGACATGACAAAGTCAGCCCAGAAAGATAAGTTACAAAGATAATCCCTGAAAGAGACCTAAACAAGGTCCAAGAAAGAGGATTATCAAGTAACTCGACAGGGCCTGACATGACGAAGTTGGCCCAGAAAGATAAGTTACAAAGATAATCCCTGAAAGAGACCTGAACAAGGTCCAAGAAAGAGGATTATCAAGTAACTCGACAGGGCCTGACATGACGAAGTTGGCCCAGAAAGATAAGTTACAAAGATAATCCCTGAAAGAGACCTGAACAAGGTCCAAGAAAGAGGATTATCAAGTAACTCGACAGGGCCTGACATGATGAAGTCGGCCCAGAAAGATAAGTTACAAAGATAATCCCTGAAAGAGGTCTGAACAAGGTCCAACAAAAAGGATTATCAAGTAACTCGGCAGGACCCGACGTGACGAAGTCGGCCCAGAAAGATGTAAAGCTACAAAAAGTAATTCCCGAAAGACTTGAACAAGGTCCAAGAAAGAGAATTACCAAGTAACTCGACAGGACCTGACATGATGAAGTCAGGCCCACGACACACAAATTACAAAAATAGTCCCAAAAAGAGACCTAAATAAGGTCCAAAAAGGAGGATTACAAACAAAACCAAAGCCAAAGAATCAAGCTGATCATGTCAGACAAAATCCCAGCCTACGAAGGTGCCAAGACGAGTGCAAGCAGACATGATATAAAAACTACTAAGTTATGATAATAGCAAGCTTCAGAGGCCACCAAAATCAGCCCCAGAAGTTCGGAAACTACTTTGTTTTTCAAAATAAAGTTGCTAAACAAGCAACCAAAAGAAGTATCAACAGTCAGCAAAACACCATTTACAAGATAAAGAGTTCAAAAGCCCACAAGCCGGGCTATTTAGATTAAACATGAAGAAAACTCAGTCAACATTAGAAGACTTCTCAGTAGCATCAACTCGGGGTGAAGGAGGACGAGTCTGAAGAGGCACCGCATCTACCGTCCCATCATCTCGGTTCAAGATTTGGCAATCCGGTTCTCCTTTCGGGCAATTGATCCCAGTAGTAGAAGTCAGAGAAGTCGGCACAGCAGAAGTCTTGATAGCAGGCAGTGAAGGACGTTCATCATCATCATCATCAGGATTGTCAGGGACAATCTTACCATCCTTAACAACATTGTCCAAGCTAATAAGGGAAAGCTTGAGATCTGGCGCAACAACTCAAAATTTCTCTTTCAGATTCTCATAAGCCGCAGTAACACTACCTACAAGATGACTTTGAAGTTCGGTGTAATCGGCCTGAACAGATTCCAAGCTACCCCTGAGCTCCATCATCTCCCTATAAGTAGTAACATAGCTATCCTTATGTTTTAGCGCCGTATCCTTGGCCAGTTGTGCGGCAGCTGCCAAACCAGCAGTCCAGGCCTTTTCCCCCCTTCAGCTCCTTTTCCAGCTCGGCCACTTTCACCTTGAGCTCCTCTATCAAACCCTTAATTCGGTTAAACTCTGATTTCGCCTCCTCCATAAAAGCCTTGGTAGCATGGATATGAAGAACTTGAGCAGTTCGGTATAAAGCTGCTCCTATGTGTGCCAGTGTAATACCACTTCGAGTAATAAAATCTAAATGATGAAGAATGGATACATCGTCCGTAGGCATGACACCATAGGGAGCAATCTGTTGGTCTACAAACCCAACTGCATCAAAGTCGGGAGCACCAAGATTAAATGGCTCGACAGTCCGAGGTCTTTTTGGAGGAGGAGCGACTGAAGGAGCAGAAGTACCAACTGAAGTCTGAGGCAGATTGATCAAACGAACCCGGGGAGTCGGAATCATCCTCTTCGGCCCAGGAGAGCTCGGGACAGACGGCTTTGACAAAACCTGGGAGGACCCTTTTCCGACTACCTTGACCGGGATGTTCTGAGCCGCGGTAGCCTTTTTTGCCTTCTTAAAGGCCTTCAGTGAGTCATTATTCTTTGACATCTCTGAAAAACAAGAAAATACAACGACTTACGAATATCCAGAAAGGAAAGCAGAAAACAAAAGACATGCGAACACAGTTTATAAAAATACCCAGCACAGCACAAATCAAGGATGGATCCCACAGATATTTCTTGGTCTCAAGATGAGGAGGTTCCTCCCAAATATCCTTCAAAGCAGGGACAAAGGCCTGCTCGACCTCGTCTAACATCTCCCAGGTATACCTAGACACAACTACATTCCTCTGCCACTCTAAAGGAAAATGAGGCTCGCCATTCTCATCTAGGAAGAAAGGACGAGCTCCTTCAACAGCTCGAATCTTGAAAAAGTAATTCTTAAAATCGCGGAAAGACTCATCATACATGGAGAAGACTTTATGTCCCTGGGCCGACCTAAAAGAAATCCAAGAAGCTCTCTTTTTGGTAGTTTTAGGATTGGTCAACACGAATAGATACAGAAAAAGTGTTAAAGAGGGCTTAACACCGAATTCATGACAAACCATCTGAAAAATCTTAATAAAACCCCAAGAATTCGAATGAAGCTGAGATGGGGCCACGTTACAAGACCACAACAGGTCGGTCTCAAAGGAAGTAAAAGGAAAGGTAATATCCATCTGGCTAAAGAAGAAATCGTATGCATAAAAGAAAGGGCGTTCCCCCTGGGTCGAAATAAGAAAACAGACCCTATCGTCAGAATCGGGTGCCACCAACTCATAGTTGCGTTCTTGATTCTCACTACTACATATCCGATGGTGTTTCCTAAGCTCCGTGCAGAATTCCGCATTAGCTAGGGATACACACAGCAACACCAGGGAGTCCAACCAGTCGGACATCCCCTCAGGAACCTTAGAGGATGCCTCGACAATATTTTTGCGAGATGACATGGCCAACTAATCATACAAACAAAAGGAAACGGGTTACTAACCCAAAAAACAAGTTCAGACAAAATGGAAGCAACTCAGACAAATGCGACCTTAAGCACACAAAATAGCAAACGGAAAACCCCAAGATGCACACCAAGGTCCAGGGGCATCCTTTGGAGGCAATGACAGAGTGAAATCTCAAAAAAAGCTACATAAGATAAAACTCGCTCCCAAAGAAATAGCGTCCCAAAGAGAAAAAGACGAAGAGTCAGAGAAAGGTCATCAACTAGTATAGTAAAATCATCAATGAAGCAAACAACTTAACAAAGGAACAACCTGTTTTCAAAGGAATAGTACGAAAATCAAACGACAAACACACGAAGCCCCAAACGAAAATCAGAATAAGGAAAAACACCCAAAGCTAAAGAAGATCAGGAAACAGGGCATCACAGTAATAAACCAAGTACAGAAACAAGGAAAAAATTCAAAGCTTTCCAACATACATCGAAAGAAACAAAAAATAAAGCAGCAGAAATAAATAGTGAAGAGAAAGAAAAAACCAACCTGGAAGAAGGAAGAAAGCTTTGAAAGAGGAGCAACGAAGAAACGACCACGAAGCAGAAGCACCAAGCGAATGCCAAAGTGTCACAGAGAGAAAACGAGAAATGCAAGATAGGAAACGGTGAAAAAGAAGGGAAGTTACGGGGAAAAGAAAACCGTCTCTTGGATACAAAATTTGAATAAAGGAAACCAAGAGAAATGGGGCATTAAAAGCCCATTACTGAGTGTGTTAAACCCTCGCACGTTTCCAAAGCTAGACCGCTAATGCAAGAGTGCGTGCTTTTAAAGAAACATAAACGTTTCGTATTCAAAAAGGAGAACTCTACAAAAAAGAAATCGATAAAATGCTCGAGTTCGGCTTCTCCAAAGAAGGATCGAAGTCCTAAAATTAAAGACTCGACCTCAAAAAGGAAGACCGAGCTCGAGCAGGGGCACTGTTCATACCCTGGATCGAGCTGTCTGACCCGGGATGTTCTAAAGACAAAGCGACCGACCTCTTCAGGTCAGGACAACCCGACCTCTTCTCAAAGATCTCGGCCAAGTCACCAGGAAAGCCTAAAGAAAGGCCCTAATTGAGGACCGCGCACCAAAGCCCAAGGCAACCCAAGCCTACTGGGAGAAGGGCGGTTCCTTTGAAGATAAGATGACCTCACTCAAAAGATAAAGATAAGATAAGATAACTAACTTATCTAAGAAGGTCACTCTACACTATTATAAATATGCTGCAGCACCCAGGTATAACTCATACTCTGATTTTACTGAATACCTGTTTAATACCTTTGCTAACTTAAGCATCAAAGTCCCTTGCAGGTACCCCCACCCTCTGGGGATGAAGGAATCAGCACCACCACCAAGTCCAACAAATCGGACACAGCAACTCCGACCATTACAGAAGATCTCATCTGAGATCGACCTACAGTTTCAGGTAACCCTCGGAACAACTTCTAGGTTCCCTGGCAACGGCGCCAATGTTCCAAGGGTTACCTGAAACTGTAGGTCGATCTCGGATGAGATCTGCTGTGGTGGTCAGAGCTGACGTGTCTGACTTGTTGGACTTGGTTGTGTCACTGATCCTTCATCACCGAAGGGTAGTGGTACTAATGAGCGGATAATTTATACGCTTTTTGGCATTATTTTTAAGTAGATTTTAGTAGGATCTAGCTATTTTTTAGTATATTTTTATTAGGTTTTAAGCAAAATTCACATTTCTAGACTTTACTATGAATTTGTATGTTTTTCTATGATTTTAGATATTTTTGGCTGAAATTAAGGGACCTGAGCAAAAATCTGAATCAGAGGCTGAAAAAGGACTGTAGATGCTGTTGGATTCTGACCTCCCTGCACTCGAAGTAGATTTTTTGGAGCTACAGAAACCCAATTGGCGCGCTCTCAACTGAGTTGGAAAGTAGACATCCTGGGCTTTCCAGCAATGTATAATAATCCATACTTTGCTCGAGATTTGATGGCCCAAACAGGCGTTCCAAGTCAGCTCAAGAATTCTGGTGTAAAATGCCGGAACTGGCACAAGAATGGGAGTTAAACGCCCAAACTGGCACAAAAGCTAGCGTTTAACTCCAAGAAGAGTCTCTACACGAAAATGCTTCAATGCTAAGCCCAAGCACACACCAGGTGGGCCCGGAAGTGGATTTTTATGTCATTTACTCATTTCTGTAAACCCTAGCTACTAGTTCTCTATAAGTAGGACCTTTTGCTATTGTATTTTCATCTTTTGATCACTTTATATCTTAGGATCATCTTTTGATCATGTTTTTATGATTGAACCCTCTTTGAGAGGCTGGCCATTCGGCCATGCCTAGACCTTGTTCTTATGTATTTTCAACGGTGGAGTTTCTACACACCATAGATTAAGGTGTGGAGCTCTACTGTACCTCGAGTATTAATGCAATTACTATTGTTCTTCTATTCAATTCAGCTTATTCTTGTTCTAAGATATTCATTCACACCCAAGAACATGATGAATGTGATGATTATGTGACGCTCATCATCATTCTCACTTATGAACGCATGCCTGACAACCACTTCCGTTCTACAAGCAAATAAGGCTTGAATGTTTATCTCTTGGATTCCTTAATCAGAATCTTCATGGTATAAGCTAGAAGTGATGGTGGCATTCAAGAGAATCCGGAAGGTCTAAACCTTGTCTGTGGTATTCTGAGTAGGATTCAAGGATTGAATGACTGTGACGAGCTTCAAACTCGCGATTGTGGGGCGTTAGTGATAGACGCAAAAGAATCATTGGATTCTATTCCGACATGATCGAGAATCGACAGCTAAATAGTCGTACTGTGTTAGAGCGCGTTGAACATTTTCACTGAGAGGACGGGACTGTAGCCATTGACAATGGTGATGCCCAACATACAGCTTGCCATGGAAAGGAGTAAGAAGGATTGGATGAAGACAGTAGGAAAGCAGAGAGATGGAAGGGACAAAGCATCTCTATACGCTTATCTGAAATTCTCACCAATGAATTGCATAAGTATCTCTATCTTTACTTTATGCTTTATGTTATCCTCCATAACCATTTGTGTCTGCCTAACTGAGATTTACAAGATGACCATAGCTTGCTTCATACCAACAATCTCCGTGGGATCGACCCTTACTCGCGTAAGGTTTATTACTTGGACAACCCAGTGCACTTGCTGGTTAGTTGTGCGAAGTTGTGATAAAGAGTTGAGATTGCAATTATGCGTACCATGTTGATGGCGCCATCGATGATCACAATTTCGTGCACCAATCTCTCATGGAGAAATCATCCAAATTTCTCATGGAATGATCAACAAAAGCCTCAACAGGGCTTTAACAATAATAATCGTGGAAGAAACAGGTTTAACAATGGCAAGCCTTTTCCATCACCCTCTCAGCAGTAGACAGAGAATTCTGAGCAGAATCCATCTAGCTTAGCAAATATAGTCTCTGATCTATCTAAGGCCACTCTCAGTTTCATGAATGAAACAAGGTCCTCCATCAGAAACCTGGAGGCACAAGTGGGTCAGCTGAGTAAAAGGGTTACTGAAACTCCTCCTAGCACTCTCCTAAGCAATACAGAAGAGAATCCCAAAAGAGAGTGCAAGGCCATAACCGTGACCAACATGGCCGAACCTGGAGAGAGTGAAAAGGCAGTGATTCCCAGTGAGGAAGACCTCAGGGAACGTCCACTGGCCATTAAGGAGTACCCCAATGAGGAACCAAAGGAATCTGAGGCTCATACAGAGACCATAGAGATTCCATTGAACTTTCTTTTACCATTCATGAGCTTTGATGACTATTCATCTTCTGAAGAAGATGAAGACATTGCTGAAGGGCAAGTTGCCCAGTATTTAGGAGCAATTATAAAACTGAACGCTAAGCTATTTGATAATGAGACTTGGTAGGATGAACCTCCATTGCTCATTAATGGACTGAATACCTGGGTTTAGCACACTTTACCTCAAAAGAAATAGGATCCTGGTAAATTCTTAATACCCTGTACCATAGGCACCATGACCTTTGAGAAGGCTCTGTGTGACCTAGGGTCAGGTATTAACCTCATGCCACTATCTGTAATGGAGAAACTAGGAATCTTTGAAGTACAAGCTGCAAGAATCTCACTAGAGATGGCAGACAAATCAATGAAACAGGCTTATGGGCTAGTAGACGACGTGCTAGTAAAGGTTGAAGGCCTTTACATCCCTGTTGATTCCATCATCCTTGGCAGACCTTTCTTAGCCACAACAATGGCTGTGATTGATGTTGACAAAAGAGAGTTGGTCCTTGAATTAAATAAGGACTACCTTGTATTCAAGACTCAAGGTTCTCCTTCTGTACACATGAAGAAGAAGCATGAAAAGCTTCTCTCAATACAGAGTCAAACAAAGCCCCTACATTCAAACTCTAAGTTTGGTGTTGGAAGGCCACAACCAAACTCTAAGTTTGGTGTTGAGAGGCTACAACCAAACTCTAAGTTTAGTGTTGAGAGACCCCAACCATGCTCTGAATATCTGTGAGGCTCCATGAGAGCCCACTGTCAAGCTATTGACATTAAAGAAGCGCTTATTGGGAGGCAACCCAATTTTTATCTATCTATGTTAAAATTCCATTGTTGTTTTATATTTTCTTTAGGTTGATGATCATGTGGAGTCACAAAAACAACTACAAAAATCAAAGCAAATTCAAAAATAGCAGTAAAAATAGCACACCCTGGAGGAAGAACTTACTGGTGTTTAAACGCTAGTAAGGGTAGCAGGATGGGCGTTAAACACCCAGTCTGGCACCATTCTGGGCGTTTAACGCTAGAAATGGGCACCAGACTGGCGTTTAACGCCAGAAACAGGCTACAGATTTGTGTTAAATGCCAATAAGGGAAGAAAAGCTAGTGTTAAACGCCAGAACAGGACAACAAGCTGGCATTTAACGCCAGAATTGCACTCTAAGGGTGTTTTTGCACGCCTAAATAGAGCAGGGATGAAAAGTCCTTGACCCCTCAGGATCTGTGGATCCCACAGGATCCCCACCAACCTCAATAAGAGCATGATAAATTCCCTCATCAAGAAATCCCTGAGATGCCTCAAGGAATACATTTTCCTAAACATAACTATTGGGAGCAACTAAGGATAGGAGCACTAAAAGCACTAAGGATGGAGCAACAAAGGCAAGGAAGAGACATTGAGCAGCTCAAGCACTCCATAGGATATTCAAAGAAGAAGAACTTGCCGCCATCACTAAGGTGAACCCGTTCTTTAATCTCCTTGTTCTTATTTTTCTGTTTTTCGATTTTGTGCTTTGTATAAAAGTTTCGTGACTACAGTGAGTATTAGGTGGGAATTTTAATAAAATTTCTTATTTCTAACCATCTATTTATATATAATAAGAATGTAGTAACTGGTTAGTTGCTCGACAAGTGGAGCTTCACATGGTCGACAAGTGTTAGCTTTCACTGCGTGACACGTGGCAAAGTGGTAGACGAAATTGTGATCATCAACAATGGCTCCAAAGACTTGGTGCTTTCAAACATGAATCACACTTTGTCACAATTCTGCACAACTAACCAGCAAGTGCACTGGGTTATCCAAGTAATACCTTACGTGAGTAAGGGTCGATCTCATGGAGATTGTTGGTATGAAGCAAGCTATGGTCATCTTGTAAATCTCAGTCAGGCTTATCCATGTGGTTATGGGAGATTAGATAATTAAAAGATAAATAAAATAAACAGGAAATAAAGATAAAGTTACTCATGTAATCCAATGATGGAAATTTCAGATAGGTGCATGGAGATGCTATGTTCCTTCCGAATCTCTACTTTCTTATTACATTCATCCAATCCTTCTTACTCCTTTCCATTGCAAGCTGTATGTAGGGCATCACCGTTGTCAATGGCTACATCCCATCCTCTCAGTGAAAAAGGTCCAAATGCTCTGTCACAGCACGGCTAATCATCTGTCGATTCTCAATCAGGTTGGAGTAAAATCCAGTGATTCTTTTGCGTCTGTCACTAACGCCCAGCCTTCAGGAGTTTGAAGCTCATCACAGTCATTCAATCCCGGAATCCTACTCAGAATACCACAGACAAGGTTAGACTTTTCCGGATTCCCATGAATGCCGCCATCAATTCTAGCTTATACCACGAAGATTCTGATTAAGGAATCCAAGAGATATGCACCCGGCCTAAGGTAGAACGGAAGTGGTTGTCAATCACGCACGTTCATAGGTGAGAATGATGATGAGTTTCACGGATCATCACATTCATCAAGTTGAAGTGCAACGAATATCTTAAAACAGGAATAAATCGAATTGGATAGAAAATAATAGTAATTGCATTAAAACTTGAGGTACAGCAGAGCTCCACACCCTTAATCTATGTTGTGTAGAAACTCCACCGTTGAAAATACATAAGTGATAGGTCCAGGCATGGCCGAATGGCCAGCCCCCATGAAGGTCTAAGGACTAGGCATCCAGAGATAGCTAATACACTAGTAAAAAGTCCTATTTATAATAAACTAGCTGCTAGGGTTACAAAAGTAAGTAATTGATGCATAAATCCACTTTCGGGGCCCACTTAGTGTATGTTTGGGTTGAGCTTGAATGTTACACGAGCTGAGGCTTATCATGGAGTTGAACGCCAAGTTGTAACATGTTTTGGGCGTTCAACTCTGGTTCATGACGTGTTTCTGGCGTTTGACTCTAGAATACAGCATGGAACTGGCGTTGAGCACAAGTTTACGTCGTCTAATCTCAAACAAAGTATGGACTATTATATATTGCTGGAAAGCTCTGGATGTCTACTTTCGAACGCCATTGAGAGCGGGCCATTTGAAGTTTGGTAGCTCCAGAAAATCCGTTTTGAGTGCAGGGAGGTCAGGTTCCAACAACATCAGCAGTCCTTTGTCAGCCTTCGTATTAGAGTTTTGCTCAGGTCCCTCAATTTCAGCCAGAAAATACCTGAAATCACAGAAAAACACACAATCTCATAGTAAAGTCCAGAAATGTGAATTTAGCATAAAAACTAATGAAAACATCCCTAAAAGTAACTAGATCATTCTAAAAACTACCTAAAAACAATGCCAAAAAGCGTATAAATTATCCGCTCATCACAAAGCATAAAAAATTATTAAAATAATAAAAAATATCAAATATCCGCGAATAAGGGGGTTGGTTACTTGACAAGTGGAGCTTCACATGGTCGACAAGTTTTAGCTTTCACTGCGACACAGGTGGCAAAGCAATAAAAATCTATTAACATATAATAAGAATGAAGTAGGTGGCTAGTTGCTCGACAAGTGAAGCTTCACATGGTCGACAAGTGTTAGCTTTCGCTGTGTTACACGTGGCAAAGTAATAAAAATTTGTTAAAATAATAATAAATCTATTAATATATAATAAGAATATAGTAGGTGGTTAGTTGCTCAACAAGTGGAGCTTTACAGGGCCGACAAGTGTTAGCTTTCACTGCGTGACACGTGGTAAAGCAATAAAAATCTATCTATCTATAATAAGAATATAGTAGGTGGTTAGTTGCTAGACAAGTGGAGCTTCACATGGTCGACAAGTGTTAGCTTTCACTGCGTGACACGTGGCAAAGCAATAAAAAATTGTTAAAATAGTAATAAAATATCAAAGTGATATGAATAAGGTAAGTATTGGGCGAGAATTTTATTAAATTTCAAATTTCAAACCATCTATTAATATATAATAAGAATGTGGTAGGTGGTTAGTTGCTCGACAAGTGAAGCTTAACATGGCCGACAAGTGTTAGCTTTCACTGCATGTTACGTGGCAAAGCAAGAACAATCTATCTATCTATAATAAGAATGTAGTAGGGGTTAGTTGCTCGACAAGGGGAGCTTCACATGGTCGACAAGTGTTAGCTTTCTTTGCGTGACACTTGGCAAAGCAATAAAAAATTGTTAAAATATTAAAAAATATCAAAGTTCCGTGAATAAGGTAAGTATTGAGCTTCACATGGTCGACAAGTGTTAGCTTTCACTGCATGACACGTGGCAAAGCAATAAAAATCTATTAATATATAACAAGAATATAGTAGGTGGTTAGTTGCTCGAAAAGTGGATATTCACAGGGTCGACAAGTGATAGCTTTCACTGCGTGACGCGAGGCAAACTAATAAAAAGTGTTAAAATAATAATAAATCTATTAATATATAATAAGAATGTAGTAGGTGGTTAGTTGCTCAACAAGTGGAGCTTCACATGGTCAACAAGTGTTAGCTTTCACTGTGAAACGTGGCAAAGCAATAGAAAACTAATTAAATAACAATAAAATATCAAAGTTCCGTGAATAAGGTAAGTATTGGGCTGGAATTTTAATAAAATTATAATTTCAAACCATCTATTAATATATAATAAGAATGTAGTAGGTGGTTAGTTGCTCGACAAGTGGAGCTTTACATGGTCGACAAGTGTTAGCTTTCACTGCGTGACACATGGCAAAGCAATAAAAATCTATTAATATATAATGAGAACGTAGTAGGTGATTAGTTGTTCGACAAGTGGAGCTTCAGATGGTCGACAGGTGTTTGCCTTCACTGAGTGACATGTGGCAACACAACAAAAATCTATCTATCAATAACAAGAATGTTGTAGGTGGTTAGTTGCTTGACAAGTGGAGCTTCACATGGCCGACAAGTGTTAGCTTTCAATGCGTGACACGTGGGAAAGCAATAAACATTGATAAAATAATAAAAAATATCAAAGTTCCGCGAATAAGGTAAGTACTGGGTGGGAATTTTAATAAAATTCCAATTTCAAACCATCTATTGATATATAATAAGAATGTAGTAGGTGGTTAGTTGCTCGACAAGTGGAGCTTCACAAGGTCGACGAGCGTTAGCTTTCACTGCGTGACACGTGGAAAAGCAATAAAAAATTGTTAAAATAGTAATAAAATATCAAAGTGCTATGAATAAGGTAAGTATTGAGCGAGAATTTTATTAAATTTCAAATTTCAAACCATCTATTAATATATAATAAGAATGTGGTAGGTAGTTAGTTGCTCGACAAGTGAAGCTTCACATGGCCGACAAGTGTTAGCTTTCACTGCATGATACGTGGCAAAGCAAGAACAATCTATCTATCTATAATAAGAATGTAGTAGGGGTGAGTTGCTCGACAAGGGGAGCTTCACATGGTCGACAAGTGTTAGCTTTCTTTGCGTGACACGTGGCAAAGCAATAAAAAATTGTTAAAATATTAAAAAATATCAAAGTTCCGTGAATAAGGTAAGTATTGAGCTTCACATGGTCGACAAGTGTTAGCTTTCACTGCATGACACGTGGCAAAGCAATAAAAATCTATTAATATATAACAAGAATATAGTAGGTGGTTAGTTGCTCGAAAAGTGGAGATTCACAGGGTCGACAAGTGATAGCTTTCACTGCGTGACGCGAGGCAAACTAATAAAAAGTGTTAAAATAATAATAAATCTATTAATATATAATAAGAATGTAGTAGGTGGTTAGTTGCTCAACAAGTGGAGCTTCACATGGTCAACAAGTGTTAGCTTTCACTGTGAAACGTGGCAAAGCAATAGAAAACTAATTAAATAACAATAAAATATCAAAGTTCCGTGAATAAGGTAAGTATTGGGCTGGAATTTTAATAAAATTATAATTTCAAACCATCTATTAATATATAATAAGAATGTAGTAGGTGGTTAGTTGCTCGACAAGTGGAGCTTCACATGGTCGACAAGTGTTGTAACACCCTACCATACAGAGTCTTATGCTTAAGTCATAATTCAAAGATGGCAAGGTATTACGACCTCTAAAATAAAAATTTAGTACGTATAGTAGTATGAATGATTGATTATAACTAGGAGCCTTTGTAAAAAAGGGGGTAAACAAAAACCGCAACTCGAAAGCGCAACACTCCGATCGGTAACGTAACGAACAAGGATAACCAACGCGAGAATTATATATATACAAAGGAGTGTCAAAAACAGGAATATCAAGACTCAAGATCCGGCTGCGAAGATAACCGGTCCGAGCATAACAATATATACATATGATAGAAATAAGGAAAACCCCAAAGGAAACCCAAAGGGACACAAAAACATAAAACCTATTCTCCAAAATCTCCCATAAGAGGAGTCATCACAATTTGTCTTATTTAATGGAGATAAAAGTATCTAAACCAAGACATAAAAACCAAAATATAGCCCCGAGAACAAAGGATCTTCGCAAATCTAGAAGTCTCCAGCGTGCCTCAGCGGGAAACCGTACGTCCTGCATCTGAAAACCACAAAATCCGCATGGGTGAGAACCAGAGGTCCCCAGCATGGTAACAGCTTCCACATATATAATACATAATAATGGAGGAAAGCCAAAGGCAATCCTAGAACTTCCTCCAAATAATATCAAAGCTTAGAAACAAGCTAAACCATAAAGGGCATCTGACTAAAGATACTTCAGTCTAACTAATACCTCCCTTTCCAATTCCTTCAGACCTCCCAACCACCAGCAGGAGTATAAAGTAGCAAACATAGTTATATCAAGCAAGAAATATATAATTAGGAACAAGTAAGGCATTTAGACAATTAGCAAGTAATATGCAGTCAAATAGGCAATCTCAAACAATTCACATAATATGCATATGATGAATGCCTGTCTCTAGTGGCTGATGATATCATCTGTCGGTTATAGAGCCAACCCGACAAGTCCTGGTAGCTAACCCTTGGACTGTCCCTCTGTCATGCATCCCCAACTCGAGTTATACTCGTCATAAACTTGATCATAATCATGATCTATATCCATCACCCTCACTGGTGAATATTTACGGGGGCGAGCTCATCCGGGTCTTTCACAGTGCCCGGCCACACTTATGACATAGGGTCAAAAGAGTATCATGTCTCAACCTGGAGCACGTGGTGGCTAGCCACTGCTACTACCCAGGGAAACTCGTAACTCCGATAGTGGAAGTGCAAATCACAATTATCAATAATTCAGCATAAACATGCATGAATTCTCATCCATGGATCAACATCCATATCAGCCATCCGGCTCACGGTTAAATCCATAACCAGCCAATATCCATAGCATTCACAGCTATTCCGGCTCACGGTTCAATCCAGAACCAGCCAATATCCATAGCATACACAACTATTCCGGCTCACGGTTCAATCCAGAACCAGCCAATTCATAAACAATTACAGCCTTTCGGCCCATGGCATAACAAGCACTTCCACCACCATCCTCCACATCTCACATAATCATCAATAATCCTTATTGGTTAATCATTTTCCCTTGCTTCACTCGCAAGTTACCACATCCACTAGCCCCTTTTTAATAGCTAGGCATGTCATAATGATTTAAGATATAAGTGGTGAGATCGGAGGCTTAGAAGTATGAAATTTGGCTTTTAAAACTCAAAAATCAACTTTGGGATGAAAACAGGTCCACGCGTACGCGCACTCCACGCGCACGCGTGAATGGCCTCAAAACTTCATCGACGCGCAAGCGTCATGCACGCTAACGCGTGGATTAAACATTTACCAATCGACGCGCAAGCGTCAACCATGCGTACGCGTGGGCGTCCTCGTGCCCCAGGCACAACACTGGCACAGTTCTGGCATAACTCTCTGGAAAATGGCTGGGCATTGGGTGCAGCACCATCGGCGCGCCCGCGCACATCACGCGTACACGTGTATGGCATTTTCGGGAAGGACGGCGCGCACGCGCCAAGTGCGCCCACGCGCAAGGGGTCATTCTGCTGAAAATTTTCTAAGTTAAAAGCTGCAGAATTTACCAATTTGAACCCCAATCTTCCAACGGACATAACTTTCTCATTTTAAATCGTTTTTCACCCGTTCTTCGAACGGCATGGACATCCCGGATCCAATTTCATTTCTAAATAGATTTGGCACAAAACAGAGATCCGTAGTCCAAGTTATGTCCCACCAAAGTATGCCCAAAAACCATATTTTTCATAAAAACCACAAAGTGCCATTTTCAAAACAAGCCATTTCCAACTCTTTTCAAAATCAATCAAAACATGCCATTTTCATCCCTTTTCTTTGAAATCAATCAATATATGTCAAATTCAACATCAAGCCTCCTCAACTCACACATTGAGACTTTACCACATTTTACAAAATCACTATCTCATCCTTCTAACCCACTTCACCCAAGTGGCTCAAACTCAAATATATTGACACATCATATACTCTTACTCATGCCAATTATCAACAACACCAATTCCAATAAATCATCATTGTACACAATCAATATCATACTCACCATCAACATGGTTCAACCCATAATTCAACCATAACCAATCATCAAGCATATATCACAACATGCATATTTCTCATACATCATACCATCAAGGCATCATTAATCATCATCACATATATGACCACATCATATATCTCAATCATTCAACAACATCAACCATTCAATGTCTATCTTAGGGCCTCTAGCCTAAGTATTTCCTACCACATTACATATTAGATATGGGAAACCGAAACCATACCTTAGCCGATTTTCCCAAGCTCCACCGGAGCACTTCCAAATCACTTATCCACAAGCTCTCAAGGCCTCAAAACCTCCAAGAACAGATTTTTCACCACCAAACCCTTTCCAAGCTTTTCAAAATCACCAAATCAAGCTCCAATATCCACACATACACAACCTAAGCCACAACCATCATACCCATACACAACATCTCAAAACCCAAACATCATAAAACAACAAAATACACTAGGGTTGAGAATCTTACCACACCCAAGGTCCAAGGAGACAAGATTAACCTTCTCCTTCAAGAGAGTTGGGTCCTATAACATCAAAGAACCCAAAATCTCAACATTTCACCCATGAAACTCGAAAATAAGGGCTGGAATTTCGAACAGCAAAGTGTGGCTTACCTCAAGATTGATGGTATGGATTTTGTAGAGCTCTCCGCGGTGAACGCGTGGCCGCAAACGGAGCGGCAATCGGAGCTCTAGATCAAAAGTTATGGTGGTTTGAAGATTAAACAAGGGAGAGAACTTGAGAGAGTGTTCTTCCTCCCTTTCTCTCTAATTTCAGCTTGTGTGTGTAACAAATGAGGAGAGAGAGTGCTGAAAACTAGGGTTTTGGTTAAGTTTAGTTGGGTCAAGGGCCCACTTTGGGTCCGTTTGGCCCGGTTTGGCCCGTTCGGTCCAATCTCGGTCCGAATTCTATAAAATTGGTACCGAAATTCTCGTCTCAATCTCCTCTATCATATTTAGCCACAAAAATCACATTTTGGGCTTTCTAGAATAAATTCTCATTTATGGGTTAATTAGCCGTTAATTAACCGGGTTTTACATTCTACCCACCTAATTGGGAATTTTGCCCACAAAATTCAAATGCAATTACCTGAGAATAAATGCGGGTAATCCGTTCGCATCTCCGACTCAAGTTCCCAAGTGTGTTCCTCAACACCGCCTCGACTCCATGCCACTTTGACTAATGGAACCTCTTTTCCACGCAACCGTTTGACACTGGTATCATCGATTCTGACCGGAGCCACTGGAAGCGTCAAATCTTCCCTCAACTGAACCGACTCAGGTTCCAACACATGGCTAGCATCAGGAGTGTACTTCCGAAGCTGCGACACGTGAAACACGTCGTGCAGATTCGAAAGATGAGGTGGTAGAGCCATCCGATACGCCACCGGTCTAATCCTCTCCAGGATTTGAAATGGACCAATGTATCGAGGATTCAACTTCTTTGCCTTAATCGCCCTACCTACTCCCGTGGTTGGAGTAACCTTAAGGAAAACATGATCTCCTTCCTCAAATTCTAAGGGCTTTCGCCTCTGATCGGCGTAACTCTTTTGACGACTCTGCGCTGTAAGCATCCTATCACGGATTTTCTTGACTTGTTCAGTAGTCTCAGCTATCATTTCCGGCCCTAACAAGCTTTTCTCTCCAGCTTCATACCAACATAGTGGAGATTGACATTTCCTCCCATACAAGGCCTCATACGGAGCCATTCCGATGCTCGCATGATAACTATTATTGTATGCAAACTCCACCAATGGCATATACCGATCCCAACTCGCCGGTTGGTCCAAAACACAAGCTCTCAACATATCCTCTAGTGTTTGGATCGTTCTCTCAGATTGACCATCGGTTTGAGGATGGTAAGCCGTGCTCAAGCTTAATCGGGTACCAAAAGCTTTCTGAAATGCACCCCAAAACCTTGAAGTGAAACGAGGATCTCTATCAGAGATTATAGTAGCAGGTACACCATGAAGTCTCACAATCTCCTTTATGTATAACCGTGCTAGCTCTTCAAGGGTGTAGGTCATCCGAATGGGTAAAAAGTGAGCTGACTTCGTCAGTCGGTCCGCAATCACCCAAATAGCATCAAAACCAGCCCTAGTCCTTGGCAATCCAGACACAAAGTCCATTGCAATACTTTCCCACTTCCATTGTGGAATCTCTAAAGGTTGCAACATCCCGGAAGGTCTTTGATGTTCAATCTTTACCTTTTGACAAGTTAAACACTTTGAAACATATTCCGCCACATCATTCTTCATACCCGGCCACCAAAACATCGCCTTTAAATCATGGTACATCTTAGTACTTCCCGGGTGAATGGAGAATCCGCTTTTGTGTGCCTCCTTTAGAATATCTTGTCTCAAAGTGCCAACATCCGGCACAATGATCCTACCTTTGAATCTCCATAACCCATCTTTTTCTTCCGACACTCTCCACCGTTTTTCTTGCTCAATAGCCGGTAACACCTTCCATAACGCTTCATCGTTTTGATGAGCCTTTAGGAGTTCGGACTTAAAATAACTTGAGATCTCTAATCGGCTCAAACACAAGGTTCCGGATACTTCTCGAGCACCAATTTTTAGACTCTCAAATCCCTTGAGCAACTTCTCCTCTTGAAGCATCATCCAAGCCGCATATAATGACTTTCGACTTAAAGCATCCGCCACTACATTCGCTTTTCCCGGATGGTAATGCAACTCAAAGTCGTAGTCCTTCAACAATTCCATCCA
The DNA here is from genome assembly GCF_003086295.3 of Arachis hypogaea. NCBI lineage: Eukaryota > Viridiplantae > Streptophyta > Magnoliopsida > Fabales > Fabaceae > Arachis > Arachis hypogaea. Next base: position 76,835,909 of record NC_092041.1, on the reverse strand, counting down.
CCTTCTCTGCCTCATATTAAGCTCTTTCTGATCAAAGAGGTACTTCAAGCTTTTATGATCAGAGAAAACTTGGAACTTAACCCCATAGAGATAATGCCTCCACACCTTCAAGGCAAACACAACCGCAGCGAGTTCCAAATCGTGCGTAGGGTAACTAACTTCATGAGGTCTCAACTGTCGTGAGGCATACGCCACCACATTACGTGCTGCATCAGCACGCACCCTAGACCCTTCAATGAGGCATCACAATACATCTCAAATGGCTCGTTCGGCTCGGGTAACACTAACACAGGTGCAGTGGTCAACTTTTTCTTCAATGTCTGAAAGCTCTCCTCGCACTCAGGAGTCCAAACAAACGGAGTGTCTTTGCGGGTTAACTTTGTCATTGGCAAGGCTATCTGTGAAAAGCCCTTGATGAACCTTCGGTAATAGCCAGCTAAACCCAGAAAACTCCTTATCTCCGTCACGGTGGTTGGTTGCTTCCAATCCATCACAGCCTCCACCTTAGTTGGATCTACGGCTATTCCCTTCTTACTCACCACATGGCCCAAAAACTTCACCTCACTCTTCCAAAACTCACACTTCGACAGCTTTGCATAGAGTTTCTTCTCCTTTAGAATCTGCAACACGGTCCTCAAGTGTTCCGCATGCTCTTCTTCAGTCTTGGAATAAATCAGTATGTCATCAATGAAGACAACAACAAATTTATCCAGAAACAGACGGAAAACTCTATTCATGTAATCCATGAACACTGCTGGAGCGTTTGTCAACCCGAAAGACATTACAGTGTACTCGTAATGACCATAACGAGTCCTGAAAGCGGTCTTAGGGATATCCTCATCCCTCACCCTTATCTGGTGATAACCGGATCGCAAATCGATCTTGGAGAAAACTCCAGCTCCTTGTAACTGATCCATGAGATCATCAACTCTCGGCAATGGGTACTTATTCTTTATTGTGACCTTGTTCAACTGCCTGTAATCCACACAGAGCCGCATACTCCCATCCTTCTTCTTCACCAGTAACACTGGAGCACCCCACGGAGAGACACTTAGTCGTATAAAATTCTTTCCCAACAAATCCTCTAACTGAGACTTTAGCTCGTTCATCTCTAACGGTGACATCCTATAAGGAGCACTTGAGATTGGTCCCGCCCCAGGCACCAATTCAATAGCAAACTCAACCTCTCGGTTAGGTGGAAACTCATCAATATCATCAGGAAACACTTCCGGAAACTCACACACAACCGGAATCTGTTCCAACCTTTGGTCATCACCCGAAACACCCGCGGTTAACAACAGGATACCCTGACATTCGGTTCCGGAACAGTTCACCATCATCGAATTCAAGTAATAATTATTCACCACGACCGGCCCTTCAGTATCTTCCGGCATAAAGTACACCAACTTTGTAGAACAATCTAGTAGAACATGGTTCTTAGATAACCAGTCCAATCCCAAGATAAGATCAAGACCGATCATCGGCAAGCAGATTAAATTATGAACAAAATCACGCTGCTTGAACCTAAAGGAAACTTCCGGGCATCCTAGCCTAGTTACCATGGCTTCATGGGTAGCATTGTACACTCTTAGATCATATCCTAAAGTTACAATCTTCAGTCCTAACTCATGGGCTTTCTCAAATGCAATGAATGAATGTGATGCTCCCGAATCAAATAAAGCATTTAAAGTTTGACCAGCCAGTTCACAGTTACCTCTAATGAGTGTCTCAGATCCCTCAGCTCCTACAACTGAAGTGGTGAACACCCGACCAGTCTGTTGTGTTTTCCCAGCACCTTGTTTCTGCTTCTCAGGACAATTTACAGCTTTATGCCCTGCCTTTCCACAAGTGTAGCACAAACCCCATCCGGCCTTGCATGGTGCTCCCGGATGGTGACTCCCACATCTAGTACAAGCTTGATCATTCTGAGGCTGCTTCCCAAACTTCCTCCCTCGGGAGTTGTTGTTGGGCCTCCTAAAAGAGCTTCCTCTCTTGAAAGACGGACCTCTAGGTGCAAAGCTCTTCCCTCGGTTCTGTGGGAATGATCCCCTTTGACTCCCTTTCTCAGCGGTTGCCCTCTTCACACACTCTTCAGCAACCCTACACTTGTTTACCAACTCGGAGAAAGTCCTAATCTCCATTGGTCCCACTGAACTGAAAATATCACTCCGAAGTCCTCCTTCATACTTAACACACTTCCATTCCTCATATTCCACCGGAGTCCCTTGGCACATACGAGAGAACCTGAACAGCTCCTCAAGCTTGTCAGTATACTCTGATATGGACATAGTACCCTGCTTCAGCTGTAACAATTCAAGTTCCTTAGCCGTCCTAGCAGAAGTCGGAAAGTACTTCTTATAGAACTCCTCTTGGAAAACATTCCAAGTGATATAGTCATCACCCTGCTGCAGAAGACGTCGGATACCTTGCCACCAATGCGATGCTTCACCGACAAGCATATAGGTAGCAAACTCGACACGCTGTCCTTCAGGCACCACTTGCGCTTGCAGCGCTCGCTCTATAGCCTGAAATCATGTATCAGCCTCAGTCGGACTAGTAGTCCCCTTGAACTTAGGTGGATTAACCTTTAAAAAGTTTGCTAGTGTCATCGGGCCCTGAACTCCACCTCCATCATTACCATGGTTGTGCATCTGTTGACCAAGAGCCTCAGCAGTGGCTTGCATAGCAGCAGCCATGTTCTCCAACGCAGTCATAAAGTTCACCGGGTCATGAGGGTTATTCTCCGGCGCACGAGCATTCGTACGACCTCTCACACTACCTCTACCGCGTCCACGAGGCGCCATCTGGTTCCTATACATACCAAACAATCGATATTAAGTTGATCAGTCTCAATATCGGAAGTCTAGTACTTCAAAGTCCCAAATGCATGCTCATGAACGTTTATGCCAATTATATCAAGCAGATATACTAATAGCACATAACACACACACAGAGAATGCACAGAAGCATAATCAGTCCATCCCTCAGGCTCTACAGGAACGAACTGCTCTGATACCATAATGTAACACCCTACCATACAGAGTCTTATGCTTAAGTCATAATTCAAAGATGGCAAGGTATTACGACCTCTAAAATAAAAATTTAGTACGTATAGTAGTATGAATGATTGATTATAACTAGGAGCCTTTGTAAAAAAGGGGGTAAACAAAAACCGCAACTCGAAAGCGCAACACTCCGATCGGTAACGTAACGAACAAGGATAACCAACGCGAGAATTATATATATACAAAGGAGTGTCAAAAACAGGAATATCAAGACTCAAGATCCGGCTGCGAAGATAACCGGTCCGAGCATAACAATATATACATATGATAGAAATAAGGAAAACCCCAAAGGAAACCCAAAGGGACACAAATACATAAAACCTATTCTCCAAAATCTCCCATAAGAGGAGTCATCACAGTTTGTCTTATTTAATGGAGATAAAAGTATCTAAACCAAGACATAAAAACCAAAACATAGCCCCGAGAACAAAGGATCTTCGCAAATCTAGAAGTCTCCAGCATGCCTCCGCGGGAAACCGTACGTCCTGCATCTGAAAACCACAAAATCCGCATGGGTGAGAACCAGAGGTCCCCAGCATGGTAACAGCTTTCACATATATAATACATAATAATGGAGGAAAGCCAAAGGCAATCCTAGAACTTCCTCCAAATAATATCAAAGCTTAGAAACAAGCTAAACCATAAAGGGCATTGATACGTAAAAATAAGATTTCACGTACAACCGGCAAGTATACCGGATCGCATCAAGTAATAAAACTCACTAAGAGTGAGGTCGATCCCATGGAGATTGGTAGATTAAGCAACTTTAGTTAATGGTAAATTTAGTCAAGCAAACATGGTTTTAATTTCATGAGGTTTGTGATTTTTGAACATAATTGCAAGAATTTAAATGGCAAAGAATTTAAAGAACTAGAAGAGAGAAATAAAATGAAAGTAAATAGCGGAAACTTAAAGTGCAAGAAACTTAAATGACATCAAAGATAAATTGCAAGGAATTAAAGGTTGCAGAAATTAAAGGTTGCAAGAAACTTAAACCAAGTTGTTGCCAAAAACGCACCCTTGCTAGCACGTTGGCAACGTGCCCGTGCCTAGCCTCCCAAGGCAGAGGCATGAGGCTGGCGTTGTTGCCAAACACGCCTCCTTGCTAGCACGTTGGCAACGTGCCCGTGCCCCCTCCAGGGCTCATCTCTAGCCTTCAGTTTTACTTGTCACGTTGCCCTCAAACACGCCTTTGGAAGCTGGCGTTGGCAACGTGCTCGAGCCTTCCTCAAGGCTCTATGCTTGTTGCTTGGTGTTGTCCTTGAACACGCCTATGCTTCCTGGCGTTGGCAACGTGTTTGGCACCCTTCCTGGCGTTGGGAACTTGGTTGGCACCCTTCCTGGCGTTGGCAACTTGGTTGGCACCCTTCCTGGCGTTGGCAACGTGGTTGGCACCCAAGACTTGGTGCCTAGCCAAGCAACCATTCCTGGCGTTGCCTTAGAACACGCCAATGCAAGTGGCGTTGGCAACGTGCTTCTATTTGCTGGCCCAAGATCTTTCCCCTGACGTTATTGAAGAACACGCCAGTTCATTTCCAAGTTAGCAACGCTCTCGTGTGCCCATACTCCTAGCTTGCATGCGTTGCCAAGGAACACGCCCATGGTTCCTAGCTCAACAACGTGCTCGAGCTCCCCTTTGGTGCCAAAGTTGCTTGCTACGTTGCCAAGGAACACGCCTTCATAACTTGGCGTTGGCAACGTGCATCTCCTTTTCCTGGGCCAAGTTTTCCATTCAGCGTTGTTTGCCTGCGTTGTCCTCAAACACGCCCCTCATCTCTAGGCCAGCAACGTGCTCGAGGCTCTAAACTAGCTCCCCAAGATTGCTTGGCGTTGCTCTGAATAACGCCTATGGTTCTTGGCGTTGGCAACGCCAGCTTCTCCTCCTCTTGGGCCAAGTTTGCTTGTGTGCGTTGTCAAGGAACACTTCCCTTGTTCCTGGCGTTGGCAACGCCAGCTTAATCTCTTCCTGGGCCAATCCTTGCTTGTGTGCGTTGCCTTGAATAACGCTTCTTCATTCCCACGTTGGCAACGCCCTCGAGCTCTCCTTGGCTCAGCTCTTTGCTTGCCTGCGTTGCCATCAAACACTCACTCCTTTCTTCAAGTTGGCAACGCCAACATTTGCTCTCCAGGGCTGCCTTGGCGTTGCCTTCAACAACGCACCCTTTTCTTCAAGTTGGCAACGCCCAAATGTGCTTCTCCAGGGCTGCCTGGCGTTGCCTTCAAACACGCACCCTTTTCTTCAAGTTGGCAACGCCCAAATGTGCTTCTCCAGGGCTGCCTGGCGTTGCCTTCAAACACGCACCCTTTTCTTCAAGTTGGCAACGCCAACATCTTTTCTTTTTCTTGCCCAGCTTGCATCATTCTTGCTCCCATGCTTTCTTGTTTCATCACCTACCATCAACAAAGGAAATAGCTTCAAAGTCTTACCAATTCATGCAATAAATTTCATGAGATTCATTCATACTCATTCATGTATGTATTCCTTAAATCATTTGCATGAATTTGGCTAGAATCAACATGTTCCTTGGTATTCTCATGCATGAAGACAAAACTCATAAAAGGACTTGTTTATTTAGAGAAAATGAGTGAAATTAAGCTAAAACCAACTAAACTAACTAGCTAATATAACAAATATGCAATTGCATCACAACACCAAACTTAAAGTGTTGCTTGTCCTCAAGCAAAATATAAAAACTTTGTCACAAGAATCTAAGATGTAAGACTTGAATGTTCTACCAGAGAGTAATTTTTCATTGAGCATGTCATCCTCACTTGTGTGGTCATTAATTTATTGTAATTGATCACGACTATTCAACTTTTTCAATTAGAATGCTTGCTTCAATACTAAATTGGTTAACTTCACTAGACTTTTTTCTATACCGTAGCACATGACCCTTGAACCATTCTTTACTTGATGCTTTTCTTTCTTTTTTTTTTATATTCCCCTTTTTTTTTCAAATGAGCTCGAAATCTTGTCTTAAGGCGGCTCTTTAGCATAAGCTTTCAATCAACAATCCCAAACCAGTTGGTTCAAGTTGTTAAGTGTTGAGACACTCTTAAAGATTTACTAACTCAAGCCTCTCTCCTTAACACATTCAATCACAGGCATATAACATTGAAATTTTATTTGGATAGTGGTGTCCAGCACCTCTTTGGGTTGCTAAATGTTCTGTTATAGAGCTACTCTTGATTGTGAGTTTTCAATCGATAATCCTGAGTTAGTTAACTCAAGTTATCGGGTGATGAAGCACCCCTCGGATTTACTAGCCCAAGTATGTCTCTTAACATCAATCACCACAGACACATATCCAAATTTTGTCATTGATGCCTAGCCTTTCATTCTTTGTACTCTGTTTTCTTTATTGCCAAGGTTATTTGTGCTTTTACTGATAAAGTCTTTGTGATTCTTAACCGAACTAGTCTTGTATAAGCAAGCATTCTTTTGAATTTCTTGAACCTTGATTCTTTCACAATAAATGTATATATACTAGCACTTTTCTTATGGGACAACATGATTCTTTTTAAGCTAGAATTCTCTCTGTTCTTGCTCAAACTACATCTTTTATTCCATTGACAAGCAAAAGTACTTAAGACAAGCAACCATTCCAAACCTGTGAGTAGTGATGCATGGAATGGGCAACATAAAGGAAAATGCTTCAAAAAAAAAAGAAAACAATGCATCTTAGAAGGTATACCATATTTCAGACATACATCTTCTTTATTTAATAAAGCATAAAGAAAAACAAAAGGAACTTCACCACCTTTAGTCTTCATGTCCCTTTTTCCTTGCTTGATTCTCCTTGCTTTCCTTTGCCTTTTGGATCTTCTTTCTTTTTCTTTCTCAGCTCTCCTTGTTGTTTTGTTGTTGAATCCCCTTTTGGATCTTCTTTCTTTTTCTTTCTTAGTTCTCCTTGTTGTTTTGTTGTTGAATCCCCCTCTTCTCTTTGCCATACTCCTGAGCTTATCATTGTCTCCTTTAGCCTCTGAGCATTAAATCTCACTCTTGCAAGTTCCTGCTCTTCAAATATTTTGCGAGCTTCATTAAAGGTTTTAATTTGTGGGTTGAGTAATGGGGGTGCTCCACAGAGGTAACTGAGCTTTTCTTGGGTGCATATATCATAGTCAAGTCTGTCCTTATGCCTGGCTTCCCTGAACATTCTGCTTTCATTGAACTCTTTGTGAAATGTATCATGTCTAGCATCCAACCTATGGAGAAGTTCCCTTTGCTGAGCTTGCTCTTTCCTTAGTTGAGCTTGTTCTTGTATTACTTTCTCCATGGCTTTTCCATATTCAACAGTTGAATTGTTGATGGCTTCATGCATCTTGGCATATTGTTCTTGTTGTAGTTCCATCATGTGTGTTTGGTATTCATTTTGTTGGTTCATCCATTGAACTTGAACCCCTCTTTGTTGGTCCATCAACTGCCAAAGGTCCCTTTGTTACTGAGCTTGTTCCTCTTGGCTTCTTTGAATTTGTGAATATTGCCCAGAGTTTCCTTCCAAAGCGGCTTGGAGTTGATTCATGTTCAAGGTATGAGGTTCTTCCATTTCTTGAGGCTCCTCCTCTTGTCTTGCTTCTTTCCTTTTCTTCCTTCTTGCTAAAGGTTGCCTTTCCAATTGGGTTGTGGTGATAAATTCCAACCTTTCTCGGGTAAGAGGTTTTCCAACAGAGACCACATCAGTTTCTTCAAATTCTTCCAGAGGCACTCCAGCTTCTTCACATAGGCGCAGAATAGTACTAGGATATCCTAGCCAGCTGTCCTGTTTGACCTTTTGAGCTATGTCAATGATGTTCTTGGCTATAATGTCTCCAACATTGATCTCCCCTCCTTTCATTATACAATGGATCATTATTGCTCTATTCACCGTTACCTCAGAATTATTTGAAGTGGAGATCAATGATCTCCTCACTATGTCATGCCATCCTTTTGCTTGAGGTATGAGATCACCTCTCCGAAGTTTGAGTGGTTGTCCATGTGAATCCAACACCCAATCCGTGCCTACTCTGCATAAGTCACTTACCACATCCATATATCTTGGGTCATTTTCAACCCTTTCTTCATAGCTAGCTCGTTTGAACTGTTTTGGCTTGACCTTTAGCACCCTGTTGATGGTGTCCGGGCTAAAATCAACAGTCACACCTCTTACATAACTCATGTATGGTTCTTCATCATCATATTCTCTTATCACATTAGTGTAGAACTCATGGATGAGAAGCATGCTCACTTCTTGAGGTTGGTTACAGAGAAGCTCCCATCCCCTTTTCCTGATTATTTTTTGTATTTCAGGATATTCATCTTTTCTTAGCTTGAAGGGTAACTCCGGAACAACATCTTTGCTTGACATCCAGCTAAAGATACGCTCGTTGTGTTTGGATTTGAATCTTCTTTGATCAAAGGTGTCTTGTCCTTCATCTTCTCTCCTATCCCTTGATGATGAGGCCATTGAAATTCACTTGCAAGGGTTGAATCTCCCACACCAAACTTAGGTGAATGCTTGTCCTCAAGCATAAAGAAAATAGTTGTGAATAGGAGAGATATATGACGACAAGGTGACTTAGACAAGCTAGAAAATGATGATGAGGGTGTGTGGAGTGTCTCGGTTATTTGGAGAGATGTAGTGCTTCATGAGTTTTGTTGGGTAAAGATGAGGTCTAAGGCTAGAATTTGTGAAACAAGGAATGAGTTGGAGGTGGAGTGTGAGTTCGGGTGATGAAATGGGGTTATGGAGGGGTAGAAGGATGAGTGAGGAAAAGTGAGGTTTGATGAATATGGTTGAAGTATTTAAAGTGAAATTTGGTGGGGATGCATGGTTCTAAGGGTTCGGTCATAGCACGGGGAGCATGCTTCCTTGTGCCCAATGCATGTTGAGTTGTTTTTTCCAATGCACAAAGTTCAAGACTCATGTGACTTTCCCTCCCTTGTGCATCCGTGACCTCCTTCCAAGATTCCCCATCACTTCTTTCTTTCTTTCCTGCAACAAAATTCCAAAAGCTTGAGATTCTTAAAGTGACATTATTAGCTAACAACTTATGATGATATTCCTATGCAAAATTGACTAGGCAAAATTAAAATCTATGAATTAAAGACACCAAACTTAGTTTGTGACTAAGTGTTCTATGGAGTTAACTCCAAAGATGGCCATACCAAACTTAGTATCTTACCCTTTTTTTTTTAACTAAAATAGATGACTGTACTTTCATAGTCTAGCATTTTCGTGTATGTATGGACACCAAACTTAGTTTGTGGCTAAGTGTTGTAGAACAAACTTTTGCCATTACTTCAAGATTGGCCACACCAAACTTAGTGCCTTGCATACACTATGTACTAGTCTACTTTTTATTCTCTTAGATGTATATGATGCAACCTCTCATTATTGATTACTCAAGTATGAAAATAAAAGACTCCCTGTGCATGGGTTGCCTCCCATGAAGCGCTTGTTTATTGTCCTTAGCTTGACACTGCAGCTTCTTTGCTCATGCTAAGAGTTGCACACTCTCTTCCTTGCTCCAGGGGCCACCAAAATAGTGCTTCACCCTATGTCCATTAGCTGTGAAGGTTTGTTTTGAGGCTTCATCAAGTAATTCGACATAGCCATGAGGTGATACTTTGATGATGGTGTATGGACCAGTCCATCTAGACCTCAGCTTCCCAGGGAAAATCTTCAATCTTGAGTTGAATAACAACACCTTTTGGCCCGGTTCGAATGTTTTTTGAGAAATCCTCTTATCATGCCATCTCTTTGCTCTCTCTTTGTATATTCTGGCATTTTCATATGCCTCCAATCTGAACTCTTCTAATTCATTGAGTTGTAGCAACCTCTTTTCTCCTGCTGCTTGAGCATCTAAATTCAGAAGTTTGGTGGCCCAAAAGGCCTTATGTTCAAGCTCCACAGGGAGGTGGCATGCCTTTCCATACACCAGCTGAAATGGAGATTTTCCTATGGGTGTCTTGAAGGCTGTCCTATATGCCCAAAGTGCATCATCCAGCTTCCTAACCCAATCCTTTCTTGTTGTTCCCACAGTTTTCTCCAAAATCCTTTTTAGCTCTCTGTTGGCAAGTTCAGCTTGCCCATTGGTTTGTGGGTGATATGGTGTGGCCACTTTGTGAGTAACACCATATTTATGGAGTAAAGAATTTAGTTGCTTGTTGCAGAAGTGGCTTCCCCCATCACTTATAAGTCCTTTGGGTACTCCAAATCTAGTGAAGATGTTCTTCTTGAGGAATTGCAAGACCACGTTGGTATCACATGTGGTGGTGGCTATTGCTTCTACCCATTTGGAGACATACTCTACTGCTACCAAGATGTATTTGAATGTGTAAGATGGAGGAAAAGGTCCCATGAAATCTATTCCCCACAGATCAAAGAGTTCCACTTCTAAAATGAACTTCTGAGGCATCTCATTTTTCTTTGACAAACCCCCTGTTCTTTGACATTCATTGCAATGGCTCACGAACTCTCTAGCATCCTTGAAGATTGAGGGCCAGTAGAAACCACTTTGAAGGACTTTTGCAGCCGTTCTTTCAGCTCCAAAATGACCACCATAACTAGAGTTGTGACAATGCCATAGTATGTTCTTCATCTCACCCTCTGACACACATCTTCTTATCATTCCATCTGGGCATCTTTTGAACAAGAATGGTTCATCCCAGAAGAAGAACCTAGCCTCATGCAACAGCTTCTTAACTTGTTGTTTTGTGTACTCTTGTGGAATGATTCTTCCCGCCTTGTAGTTGGCCATGTCTGCAAACCAAGGGACATGTTGAATTTGCAAGAGGTGCTCATCTGGAAATTCTTCATTTATTGATGAAAGGTTGTCTTGGCATGTATCTTGTGGTAGCCTTGATAAGTGGTCAGCAACTTGATTTTCATTGCCCTTTCTATCTTTTATCTCAATGTCAAACTCTTGTAGGAGTATCACCCATCTGATTAGCCTTGGTTTGGCATCCTGTTTTGACATAAGATACTTAAGAGCAGCATGGTCAGTATACACTAAGACTTTAGATCCAATCAAATATTTTCTAAACTTATCAAAAGCATATACCACAGCTAGTAGCTCTTTCTCTGTTGTGGTGTAGTTTTTTTGAGCTTCATTCAATACCTTACTTGCATAGTAGATAACATGAAGCTTCTTTTCCTTCCTCTGCCCCAACACAGCACCGATTGCAAGGTTACTTGCATCACACATGAGTTCAAAAGGTAGTCCCCAACTTGGGGGTGTGATGATTGGTGCTGTGGTGAGCTTAGCCTTTAGAGTTTCAAAAGCATGTTTGCATTCATCATCAAAGATAAAAGGATTGTCTACCACCAGCAAATTGCTTAGTGGCTTTGCTATTTTGGAAAAATCTTTGATGAATCTCCTATAGAATCCAGCATGCCCTAAGAAACTTCTAATGGCTTTCACACTAGTTGGCAAAGGAAGTTTTTCTATAATTTCTACTTTTGCCTTGTCAACCTCTACACCCTTTCTTGAGATTTTGTGACCAAGAACAATGCCTTCGGGTACCATGAAATGGCATTTCTCCCAATTCAAAACTAAATTTGTTTCTTGGCACCTTTTCAAGACCAGGGTAAGATGGTGCAAGCAAGTATTGAAAGAATCACCAAAAACAGAAAAATCATCCATGAATACTTCAATAAATTTTTCTACCATGTCTGAGAAGATTGATAGCATGCATCTTTGAAAGGTAGCTGGAGCATTACACAGTCCAAATGGCATTCTCCTGTATGCAAAGACTCCAAAGGGACAAGTAAAGGAAGTCTTCTCTTGATCCATGGGGTCAACCACTATCTGGTTATACCCAGAATATCCATCAAGAAAACAGTAATAGGCATGGCCAGCCAACCTTTCAAGCATCTGGTCAATGAAAGGTAGAGGAAAGTGATCTTTTCGTGTGGCATCATTCAACCTCCTATAGTCTATGCACATCCTCCACCCTGTCACTGTTCGTGTTGGAATAAGCTCATTCTTCTCATTAACAATGACAGTCATCCCCCCTTTCTTAGGTAATACTTGCACTGGACTGACCCACGGGCTATCAGATATAGGGTAGATAATCCCAGCTTTACACAACTTCAGGACTTCCTTTTGAACAACCTCCTTCATTGTGGGATTCAATCTTCTTTGGGGTTGTACCACTGGTTTGGAATTCTCCTCTAAAAGTATCTTGTGCATGCATACGGCAGGGCTTATGCCTTTCAAATCATCAATGGTCCATCCCAACGCCTCTTTGTGAGCTTTCAAAACCACAAGGAGCTTTTCTTCTTCCTCTGCATTCAATGTGGAATTGATGATCACTGGGAAGCTGTCCTTCTCACCAAGGAATGCATATTTAAGATGAGGGGGTAGTGGTTTCAACTCTTGTTGTGGTGCCTCTTCTTTCGTAGCTTCACTTGGTTCCTCTGATGCTTCCAATTTGTTCTCTTCTTGTCCCTTGATGTTATGGACTTCCTCTTGTTTCACTTGATGGTTTGTGTCAAGCACTTCTTCAACCAAAGAATCTACTACATCAATCCTCATGCAATTTTCTTTCTCAACAGGGTGTTGCATTGCTTTGAAGACATTTATGGTCATTTGCTCATCATGCACTCTGAAAATCATCTCTCCCTTTTCCACATCAATGATTGTTCTAGCTGTAGCCAAAAAGGGTCTACCAAGAATGATTGAATTGTTTCCCTCTTCATCCATGTCTAGGACCACAAAATCAGCTGGGAATATGAAGTTTCCCACCTTCACCAAGAGGTTCTCAACTACTCCATTTGGTATTTTGATGGATCTGTCAGCAAGTTGGAGTGACATCCTTGTGGGTTTAAGCTCTTCAATCATCATTTTCTTCATCATGGTAAGGGGCATTAGGTTAATGCTTGCTCCCAGGTCACAAAGTGATTTGTCAACGGCCATGCTCCCAATCGTGCAGGGTATGAGGAAGCTGCCAGGGTCTTTGAGTTTTGGAGGTAGCCCTTTTTGAATGATGGCACTACACTCTTGATTGAGAATCACCGTTTCTTTTTCTTGCCAACTTCTCTTCTTGGTGATCAATTCCTTAAGAAACTTTGCATATAATGGCATCTGTTCCAGAGCTTCTGCCAATGGGATGTTGATTTCAAGTTTCTTGAAGATTTCTAAGAACCTTGGGAATTGTTGGTCCTTTGCTCCTTTGTGTATCCCAGTTGGGTGGAAGCTTGGGTACATAAGCTTTTACTCCTTCATTTTTGTTTTCTTGTTGTGGATTCACACTCTCATTGCTATCATGGTTGCTTCTTTGTCTGGGTGGGTTGCCTTGTGGCTTGACAGCTTCTTTGCCTTTGTTAGATGTTGAAGCCTTTTCTTCATCTTGCCTTTCCACATGTATTTCCACTGTGTCTTGCTCTTTGGGTTTTATTGCTTCTTTATTCGAACTTTCACCAACTACCTTGCCACTCCTTAACTGCAGAGCTTTACATTCTTCTCTTGGGTTGGGTATTGTGTCACTTGGGAGAACATTGGTTGGTCACTCGGCTTGTTTGGCTAATTGTCCCACCTGTCTCTCAATATTTTTCATGGTGACCTCATGTTCCTTATGTCCCTTAGCTAAGGCTTGAGTGGTTTGAGCAAGTGCTTGCAAGGTTGCTTCAAGACTTGAGATTCTGGTCTCATGATGGTCAATTGGGGGTATGATGGGGGTTGATTGTTGTTGGAAGTTGTTGGGCGGATTAGTGTGGTAATTTTGTGAGTTGGATGTTGGTGCAGAAAAGTTATTTTGGTGAGTTTGTGAATTATGATGGGGTGGTTGATATGTGTTTTGTGTTTTTCTATATTGGTTAGTGTTGTTGGCATGGTGATTTTGGTTATTTGTGTTACGGGTGTGATTGTGGTTGTTATTCTTTTGCCAATGGTTTTCACCCCACTTTAGATTGGGATGATTTTTCCAAGATGGGTTGTATGTATCACCATGAAATTCATCCTGAGAATTTGAAGTATTCTGCATGTATTGAACTTGTTCTTGTGGTTGTTCAACAGTGGTCCCTTCACCTTGGTTCCATTCAAGTAATGATTGATTTGTTGTGTTCACTGCGGCAAGTTGCAAACCATCCATTCTTTTTGTTATCATCTCCATTTGTTGTTGGATTTGTTGATGCATTAACTTATTTTGTGCCAAGATAGCATCAACACCTTCAAGCTCCATTACACCTTTCTTTGGGGTCGGATTATGCTGCCTCTCTGATGAGTAATAATATTGGTTGTTTGCCACAATCTCAATGAGGTCTTGAGCCTCCTCGGCAGTTTTCATCATGTTGAGTGATCCTCCTGATGAGTAGTCTAGTCCCTTCCTTGCTTCTAAGCTTAAGCCTTCATAGAAGTTTTGGAGTTTGACCCAGTCACTAAACATGTCAGGTGGACATCTTCTCATTAGTGCCTTATATCTTTCCCAGGCTTCATACAATGACTCCCCTTCCATTTGCCTGAAAGTTTGAACCTCTGTCTTCAACTTGATGATTCTTTGAGGTGGGTAAAACTTTGCTAGAAATCTGCCCATCACATCATTCCAATTGTTGAGGCTTTCCTTGGGGAATGACTCTAGCCATTGAGTGGCCTTGTCCCTCAAAGAGAATGGAAATAGTAGCAGTTTGTAGACATCTGGATGCACTCCATTTGTCTTCACTGTATTGCATATCCTCAGAAAAACAGATAGATGTTGATTTGGGTCTTCAAGAGGTCCCCCCCCATAAGAGCAGTTGTTCTGTACCAAAGTGATAAGCTGAGGTTTCAACTCAAAGTTATGGGCATGGACATTTGGTGTAGCAATACTGCTCCCACAATGTCTTGGATCAGGGATAGTATATGAAGATAACACCCTTCTAGGTGGTCCATCATTGTTGTTGACCCCTCTAGGAGGATTTTGCATCTCATCCTCCATGGCTTGATCTTCTCCCTCTGACTCCTCTTCACCAACTATTCCCTTTCCTCTTTCTGCTCTCCTTATCCTTCGGAGAGTTCTCTCGTCCTCAATATCACGTCTATTAGTTCCTGACATACACAAACAAAACCAAAATCACAAGTGAGACACTCTAAAACTAGAGTGGAATTGGGGTTAGTGAAACAAAGTATCAAACAGTTAGTGGGCTTAACAAAAACACTAAAAAAAATGCTTAATCTAAACCACCTTTCACTTAATCATTGTCAATCTTTTCCAATCCCCGGCAACGGCGCCAAAAACATGATACGTAAAAATAAGATTTCACGTACAACCGGCAAGTATACCGGGTCGCATCAAGTAATAAAACTCACTAAGAGTGAGGTCGATCCCACGGAGATTGGTAGATTAAGCAACTTTAGTTAATGGTAAATTTAGTCAAGCAAACATGGTTTTAATTTCATGAGGTTTGTGATTTTTGAACATAATTGCAAGAATTTAAATGGCAAAGAATTTAAAGAACTAGAAGAGAGAAATAAAATGAAAGTAAATAGCGGAAACTTAAAGTGCAAGAAACTTAAATGACATCAAAGATAAATTGCAAGGAATTAAAGGTTGCAGAAATTTAAAGAACATAAGAGTAAATAGCAAGAACTAAAGGAACAAAATGTAGATAACAAGAATAGTAAATTGACAGAATGTAGAAGGGAATTGGGTTGTGGGTAGTCAAACAACTAGAAGCAAAAGAAATAAGAATTAATGGTGGAGAGGATCATTAGGGATCAGAGATGCAAGTTTTCATGAATTGATGTTATTCTAATCCTTCTCAATCATGGGTATAGATCCATGGCAAATGGGTAATTGGATCCCAATCTCTTGGTGATCCAATTTCTCTCAACATAACCAATTGCCACTCTCGTGATCTAATTGTTCATGAGAAGAGATGAAGCTCAATTCTAATCCAGCCACACAACTCCCATAATCTCAACCAAGGAAAGTTACATCTCACATACTAACCAAGGTGTATTGATTAAAGAAATCATGAAAGGATGAACTCTAAACTGAATTATATGGCTCATTCCTCAAATTCACCACATAATTCATATAGATTAACCCCTCTCTCGATGGTGGTTGAATCTTTGAAGAACAAGAGTTACCTCTTTAGATTAAACACTAGAATTGAGGAGGAAAAGAGGAGTTCATCAATGCATTCAAACAAGCAGAGCTCTTCCCCCTAATGAAAGTGGGGTTTAGTGAATCATAGCTCCAATTTCAACAACAATTGCCATAAACAAAAATTAAACTAAGTGTAAAGAAAAGAAGGAGAAGAGGAATAAGGAAAATGCTTAAAACTCAAAAGTCAAGAAGAAGAGTTCCCAGAAAAACCAAAAATAGCTCTCCGGGTATCCTCCCGGAAGTGCTAAAGAGTTCTCCAAAATAAAAGTGCTAAGAGTCTAGAATTCTAAGTGTCAAAAGTCCTCTCTAAGTACAAACTCAATCTCTATTTATATTAGTCCTAAAACTCCTTCAAAGATCTTAAATTGGGCTAGCAATGTGGGCTTTCTCTTTATTGAATTTCTGGTTCAATTCAAGAAGTTGCTAGCCTTTGTGAGGAATAGAGGAAACAGAGCAAGTTGGCAACAATTCTGGCCCATTGAGGGGCGTTATTGTCAACAACTCTAGGCTTAATGCACGTTGGCAACGTGCCCGTGCCTAGCCTCCCAAGGCAGAGGCATGAGGCTGGCGTTGTTGCCAAACACGCCTCCTTGCTAGCACGTTGGCAACGTGCCCGTGCCCCCTCCAGGGCTCATCTCTAGCCTTCAGTTTTACTTGTCACGTTGCCCTCAAACACGCCTTTGGAAGCTGGCGTTGGCAACGTGCTCGAGCCTTTCTCAAGGCTCTATGCTTGTTGCTTGGCGTTGTCCTTGAACACGCCTATGCTTCCTGGCGTTGGCAACGTGTTTGGCACCCTTCCTGGCGTTGGCAACTTGGTTGGCACCCTTCCTGGCGTTGGCAACTTGGTTGGCACCCTTCCTGGCGTTGGCAACGTGGTTGGCACCCAAGACTTGGTGCCTAGCCAAGCAACCATTCCTGGCGTTGCCTTAGAACACGCCAATGCAAGTGGCGTTGGCAACGTGCTTCTATTTGCTGGCCCAAGATCTTTCCCCTGACGTTATTGAAGAACACGCCAGTTCATTTCCAAGTTAGCAACGCTCTCGTGTGCCCATACTCCTAGCTTGCATGCGTTGCCAAGGAACACGCCCATGGTTCCTAGCTCAACAACGTGCTCGAGCTCCCCTTTGGTGCCAAAGTTGCTTGCTACGTTGCCAAGGAACACGCCTTCATAACTTGGCGTTGGCAACGTGCATCTCCTTTTCCTGGGCCATGTTTTCCATTCAGCGTTGTTTGCCTGCGTTGTCCTCAAACACGCCCCTCATCTCTAGGCCAGCAACGTGCTCGAGGCTCTAAACTAGCTCCCCAAGATTGCTTGGCGTTGCTCTGAATAACGCCTATGGTTCTTGGCGTTGGCAACGCCAGCTTCTCCTCCTCTTGGGCCAAGTTTGCTTGTGTGCGTTGTCAAGGAACACTTCCCTTGTTCCTGGCATTGGCAACGCCAGCTTAATCTCCTCCTGGGCCAAGCCTTGCTTGTGTGCGTTGCCTTGAATAACGCTTCTTCATTCCCACGTTGGCAACGCCCTCGAGCTCTCCTTGGCTCAGCTCTTTGCTTGCCTGCGTTGCCATCAAACACTCACTCCTTTCTTCAAGTTGGCAACGCCAACATTTGCTCTCCAGGGCTGCCTTGGCGTTGCCTTCAACAACGCACCCTTTTCTTCAAGTTGGCAACGCCCAAATGTGCTTCTCCAGGGCTGCCTGGCGTTGCCTTCAAACACGCACCCTTTTCTTCAAGTTGGCAACGCCAACATCTTTTCTTCTTCTTGCCCAGCTTGCATCATTCTTGCTCCCATGCTTTCTTGTTTCATCACCTACCATCAACAAAGGAAATAGCTTCAAAGTCTTACCAATTCATGCAATAAATTTCATGAGATTCATTCATACTCATTCATGTATGTATTCCTTAAATCATTTGCATGAATTTGGCTAGAATCAACATGTTCCTTGGTATTCTCATGCATGAAGACAAAACTCATAAAAGGACTTGTTTATTTAGAGAAAATGAGTGAAATTAAGCTAAAACCAACTAAACTAACTAGCTAATATAACAAATATGCAATTGCATCAGGCATCTAACTAAAGATACTTCAGTCTAACTAATACTTCCCTTTCGAATTCCTTCAGACCTCCCAACCACCAGCAGGAGTATAAAGTAGCAAACACAGTTATATCAAGCAAGAAATATACAATTAGGAACAAGTAAGGCATTTAGACAATTAGCAAGTAATATGCAGTCAAATAGGCAATCTCAAACAATTCACATAATATGCATATGATGAATGCCTGTCTCTAGTGGCTGATGATATCATCTGTCGGTTATAGAGCCAACCCGACAAGTCCTGGTAGCTAACCCTTGGACCGTCCCTCTGTCATGCATCCCCAACTCGAGTTATACTCGTCATAAACTTGATCATAATCATGATCTATATCCATCACCCTCACTGGTGAATATTTATGGGGGCGAGCTCATCCAGGTCTTTCACAGTGCCCGGCCACACTTATGACATAGGGTCAAAAGAGTATCAAGTCTCAACCTGGAGCACGTGGTGGCTAGCCACTGCTACTACCCAGGGAAACTCGTAACTCCGATAGTGGAAGTGCAAATAACAATTATCAATAATTCAGCATAAACATGCATGAATTCTCATCCATGGATCAACATCCATATCAGCCATCCGGCTCACGGTTAAATCCATAACCAGCCAATATCCATAGCATTCACAGCTATTCCGGCTCACGGTTCAATCCAGAACCAGCCAATATCCATAGCATACACAGCTATTCCGGCTCACGGTTCAATCCAGAACTAGCCAATTCATAAACAATTACAGCCTTTCGGCCCATGGCATAACAAGCACTTCCACCACCATCCTCCACATCTCACATAATCATCAATGATCCTTATTGGTTAATCATTTTCCCTTGCTTCACTTGCAAGTTACCACATCCACTAGCCCCTTTTTAATAGCTAGGCATGTCATAATGATTTAAGATATAAGTGGTGAGATCGAAGGCTTAGAAGTATGAAATTTGGCTTTTAAAACTCAAAAATCAACTTTGGGATGAAAACAGGTCTACGCGTACGCGCACTCCACGCGCACGCGTGAATGGCCTCAAAACTTCATCGACGCGCAAGCGTCATGCACGCTAATGCGTGGATTAAACATTTACCAATCGACGCGCAAGCGTCAACCACGCGTACGCGTGGGCGTCCTCGTGCCCCAGGCACAACACTAGCACAGTTCTGGCATAACTCTCTGGAAAATGGCTGGGCATTGGGTGCAGCGCCATCGGCGCGCCCGCGCACATCACGCGTACGCGTGTATGGCATTTTCGGGAAGGACGGCGCGACGCGCCAAGTGCGCCCACGCGCAAGGGGTCATTCTGCTGAAAATTTTCTAAGTTAAAAGCTGCAGAATTTACCAATTTGAACCCCAATCTTCCAACGGACATAACTTTCTCATTTTAAATCGTTTTTCACCCGTTCTTCGAACGGCATGGACATCCCGGATCCAATTTCATTTCTAAATAGATTTGGCACAAAATAGAGATCCGTAGTCCAAGTTATGTCCTACCAAAGTATGCCCAAAAACTATATTTTTCATAAAAACCACAAAGTGCCATTTTCAAAACAAGCCATTTCCAACTCTTTTCAAAATCAATCAAAACATGCCATTTTCATCCCTTTTCTTTGAAATCAATCAATATATGTCAAATTCAACATCAAGCCTCCTCAAATCACACATTGAGACTTTACCACATTTTACAAAATCACTATCTCATCCTTCTAACCCACTTCACCCAAGTGGCTCAAACTCAAATATATTGACACATCATATACTCTTACTCATGCCAATTATCAACAACACCAATTCCAATAAATCATCATTGTACACAATCAATATCATACTCACCATCAACATGGTTCAACCCATAATTCAACCATAACCAATCATCAAGCATATATCACAACATGCATATTTCTCATACATCATACCATCAAGGCATCATTAATCATCATCACATATATGACCACATCATATATCTCAATCATTCAACAACATCAACCATTCAATGTCTATCTTAGGGCCTCTAGCCTAAGTATTTCCTACCACATTACATATTAGATATGGGAAACCGAAACCATACCTTAGCCGATTTTCCCAAGCTCCACTGGAGCACTTCCAAATCACTTATCCACAAGCTCTCAAGGCCTCAAAACCTCCAAGAACAGATTTTT
Organism: Arachis hypogaea; assembly: GCF_003086295.3. Taxonomy (NCBI): domain Eukaryota; kingdom Viridiplantae; phylum Streptophyta; class Magnoliopsida; order Fabales; family Fabaceae; genus Arachis; species Arachis hypogaea. The sequence continues at coordinate 76,815,538 of NC_092041.1, read as the reverse complement.
CACCACCAAACCCTTTCCAAGCTTTTCAAAATCACCAAATCAAGCTCCAATATCCACACATACACAACCTAAGCCACAACCATCATACCCATACACAACATCTCAAAACCCAAACATCATAAAACAACAAAATACACTAGGGTTGAGAATCTTACCACACCCAAGGTCCAAGGAGACAAGATTAACCTTCTCCTTCAAGAGAGTTGGGTCCTATAACATCAAAGAACCCAAAATCTCAACATTTCACCCATGAAACTCGAAAATAAGGGCTGGAATTTCGAACAGCAAAGTGTGGCTTACCTCAAGATTGATGGTATGGGTTTTGTAGAGCTCTCCACGGTGAACGCGTGGCCGCAAACGGAGCGGCAATCGGAGCTCTAGATCAAAAGTTATGGTGGTTTGAAGATTAAACAAGGGAGAGAACTTGAGAGAGTGTTCTTCCTCCCTTTCTCTCTAATTTCAGCTTGTGTGTGTAACAAATGAGGAGAGAGAGTGCTGAAAACTAGGGTTTTGGTTAAGTTTAGTTGGGTCAAGGGCCCACTTTGGGTCCGTTTGGCCCGGTTTGGCCCGTTCGGTCCAATCTTGGTCCGAATTATATAAAATTGGTACCGAAATTCTCGTCTCAATCTCCTCTATCATATTTAGCCACAAAAATCACATTTTGGGCTTTCTAGAATAAATTCTCATTTATGGGTTAATTAGCCGTTAATTAACCGGGTTTTACAAGTGTTAGCTTTCACTGCGTGACACATGACAAAGCAATAAAAATCTATTAATATATAATGAGAACGTAGTAGGTGATTAGTTGTTCGACAAGTGGAGCTTCAGATGGTCGACAGGTGTTTCCCTTCACTGAGTGACACGTGGCAACACAACAAAAATCTATCTATCAATAACAAGAATGTTGTAGGTGGTTAGTTGCTTAACAAGTGGAGCTTCACATGGTCGACAAGTGTTAGCTTTCAATGCGTGACATGTGGGAAAGCAATAAACATTGATAAAATAATAAAAAAATATCAAAGTTCCGCGAATAAGGTAAGTACTGGGTGGGAATTTTAACAAAATTCCAATTTCAAACCATCTATTGATATATAATAAGAATGTAGTAGGTGGTTAGTTGCTCGACAAGTGGAGCTTCACAAGGTCGACGAGCGTTAACTTTCACTGCGTGATACGTGGAAAAGCAATAAAAAATTGTTAAAATAGTAATAAAATATCAAAGTGCTATGAATAAGGTAAGTATTGGGCGAGAATTTTATTAAATTTCAAATTTCAAACCATCTATTAATATATAATAAGAATGTGGTAGGTGGTTAGTTGCTCGACAAGTGAAGCTTCACATGGCCGACAAGTGTTAGCTTTCACTGCATGATACATGGCAAAGCAAGAAAAATGTATCTATCTATAATAAGAATGTAGTAGGGGTGAGTTGCTCGACAAGGGGAGCTTCACATGGTCGACAAGTGTTAGCTTTCTTTGCGTGACACGTGGCAAAGCAATAAAAAATTGTTTAAATATTAAAAAATATCAAAGTTCCGTGAATAAGGTAAGTATTGAGCTTCACATGGTCGACAAGTGTTAGCTTTCACTGCATGACACGTGGCAAAGCAATAAAAATCTATTAATATATAACAAGAATATAGTAGGTGGTTAGTTGCTCGAAAAGTGGAGATTCACAGGGTCGACAAGTGATAGCTTTCACTGCGTGACGCGAGGCAAACTAATAAAAAGTGTTAAAATAATAATAAATCTATTAATATATAATAAGAATGTAGTAGGTGGTTAGTTGCTCAACAAGTGGAGCTTCACATGGTCAACAAGTGTTAGCTTTCACTGTGAAACGTGGCAAAGCAATAGAAAACTAATTAAATAACAATAAAATATCAAAGTTCCGTGAATAAGGTAAGTATTGGGCTGGAATTTTAATAAAATTATAATTTCAAACCATCTATTAATATATAATAAGAATGTAGTAGGTGGTTAGTTGCTCGACAAGTGGAGCTTCACATGGTCGACAAGTGTTAGCTTTCACTGCGTGACACATGGCAAAGCAATAAAAATCTATTAATATATAATGAGAACGTAGTAGGTGATTAGTTGTTCGACAAGTGGAGCGTCAGATGGTCGACAGGTGTTTGCCTTCACTGAGTGACACGTGGCAACACAACAAAAATCTATCTATCAATAACAAGAATGTTGTAGGTGGTTAGTTGCTTGACAAGTGGAGTTTCACATGGCCGACAAGTGTTAGCTTTCAATGCGTGACACGTGGGAAAGCAATAAACATTGATAAAATAATAAAAAATATCAAAGTTCCGCGAATAAGGTAAGTACTGGGTGGGAATTTTAATAAAATTCCAATTTCAAACCATCTATTGATATATAATAAGAATGTAGTAGGTGGTTAGTTGCTCGACAAGTGGAGCTTCACAAGGTCGATGATAGCCATAAACTTGATAGCTACGATTTTAGGAAATTACACGATCGGCAAAAATTCCTTCCGGCAAGTGCACCGGTTATCGTCAAGTAAAAACTCACAATAGAGTGAGGTCGAATCCCACAGGGATTGGTTGAGTGAGCAATTCGGATTAGAAGTATGTTCTAGTTGAGCGGAATCAAGATTTAGATGAGAATTGCGGAATGTAAAATTGCATGAATTAAAGAGCGAGAAGCTAAATTCCTGAAATTAAAGGGGAGAGGGGTGATTGCATGAATTTAATTGCAGAATGTAAAGAGAAAGTGTAGATCAGAAATGGGGAGTTCATTGGGTGTTAGGAGATATTGAGATCTCCGAATCAAAACAACTTTTATCCCTTCCTCAACCAATGCATTCATTGAATTTTTCTTGGCAATCTTATATGATTGGATCCCAATCCCTTGGCTCACCAATTCTCTCTAAAAACAAACAAATTCCCAATCCCTTGGTTTAAATGTTCATAAGAAGAGATGATGCTCGATCACTGATTATACCACACAGCTTCATGAACCACAATTTGGTAGGATTACATGTCACAATATCCATCCAAACTCCAATCCAATTCACTATGAGAAAGCTTCTCTAGCATGAATCCTCCATTCCTTTCCCAAGGTTCCGAAGGATTCCAATTATGGGTAGTTTGTTTCCCAAGACAACTACCCAATGGAATTAGATTCGAGAAGCTTTCTAACAAAATTCAAGAGAAAAGATTGAAGAAGAAGATAAAACTATTATTGATTCATTGAATTACAATAGAGCTCCCTAACCCAATGAAAGGGGTTTAGTGAGTCATAGCAATGAATTCAATTACAAAGAGTATGAAAACTAGCAAAATGATCAAAAAGTTCCAAAGTGTAAAAGTCCTTTCTAACTTAAATTCTATCCTATTTATACACTTTCTAACTTGAGCTTCTGTTGTGTTTCTTGGGCTTTGAGGCCTTTCCTTGATTTCCTTTTGCTTTGGGTTTATGATCCATAATCCTGATGAGGCTGTTGATCCAATTCTGTAACATTCATTGAGCCAACTTAGTGATAATCAAGTAATGACACATGACTCAACAAATTGAAATTCCAGACTCATCAATTCTTCAGACCCAATCCCATAAACCATGATATTCAATTGGGTTTCATACCAGAGTATGTTTAAGTCAATGTTTGTGCTCAAATACTAACTTAAACTGCAATATCTTTGGCCCAGAAACCCTTTCACTAAGTGGCGTTTAAGTTGCAGTTTAAGCTTAAACTGCAACTTAAACGTTGGGCACTCCTGGAGGTGATATAATTCAAGCACGTTTAAGCTTCAGTTTAAGGTTAAACTGAAGCTTAAACGTGGAAATGGAAGATGGCAATCCTGGAGGGTAAATAATCGAACACGTTTAAGCTTCAGTTTAAGGTTAAACTGAAGCTTAAACGTGGAAATGAAGATTGCAACCCTGGAGGAGAAATGCTGGTCGAACACGTTTAAGCTCCAGTTTAAGGTTAAACTGGAGCTTAAACGTGGAATGCTTCCTGGAGGGTGAAATGTCGAACACGTTTAAGCTCCAGTTTAAGGGTGAATTTGCATCAAAATCATACTGTTTGGATGATTCATTACTTTGTTGTTCATTTAACCATTCTTGGTCACTTTAAGCTCAAGAAAATGCATAAAACAACTAAAACTAACAGAAAAATTGCTAGTGAAACTAGCCTAAGATGCCTTGGCATCACAACACCAAACTTAATACTTGCTTGTCCCTAAGCAAGTCCTGAGTTATTTGAGAAGGAAGTATGAAACAGAAAGCAATTACATTGGCTATATTAGCAAGCATTTGAAGTTCATCAGAGGGGTTTTATGCAGAAAGTTGCAGCATCACTTTTTCATTCTTATCAGGTAAGATTATCACTTTTTCATTGCATCCATCAAACACTGCTATGGCCTCTTGTTATTTTTATGTCCTTGGCACTTTTCCCTTCTTTGTTTTTCTTTTTCTTAGACTTCCTTTGCTCCTTGTTTGCTCAGTGTCATGTGTTGCACAAGCCTTTGGCATTTTCTTTTTCTTATCAGTGCACTACACATATCCACTACAGGCATTTTTAGTTCACATTTCTTCTTGAGACATTGGTGCCCAGCACCTCTTTGTGTGACTAAATGTTTTGTATTTAGGTTGCTCTTGATAATGGACTTTTGGTTGATAATCCCGGGTTAGTTAACCCAAGTTACCAAGTGTTGAAACACTCCTCAGAACCTATTCATCCAAGCATATCCTTAATACATAAACACCACAGGCATTTGTCTCAGAAGTTCAAACCATTGGTGCCTAGCTTATTTTCTCAATTTTTTTGTTTTTTTGCTTTTTGGTTGCCCTTTTTCAGTGGCTTTTTCTTCTTCTTTTTCTTTCTTTTTCATGGCCAAAGACATTTATTCATCAAGATCCATAGACAGTATTCAACTTCTACACAAAAATGATAATTCTACACTCAATTTCCAGTGATCTGACTAAACAATCAAGCATGCATACCACCACTTAATTCTACTTGAATTGTCACTAATTGAGCCAAGTTACTTTTGTTCAAACTTTTCTTTTATTTTTTTGGAAACAGAACAAGCATGGCAAGCATTTGTTTAGGAAGGTGAAGTTTTATCCAAACATCTAGGCATTCACTTTATTCAAAGCAGTAAACAGACAAACATACTAGAAACTTCTTATGAAACTTAAATGACTTAAAATGAAAGAAAGCTCATAAAGACAATTCACAAACTATTATTTGATTATTTAAGGAATAAGACCACCTCTCATTTATTGCTTGGTTCTTTTTGATTCTTGGGGTCCTGCTTCTTCTTGCTTCTTACCTCTTTTTGACCACTTGTACTTCCTTTGTCTTTTCTCATGAGCTTTGTCCAGAATCCAGCCTTTTTCATTGTTTCTTCCACTCCTTTTTCAAGGATCATTGCCTTGTTTATTTCTCCTTCTTTTCTCCCTTTGAAATACTCATCAAAATCTGGGAATGCTGGGTCCATCTTGTGTAGATGTTCCCCTATGTAGTTAAGCTTGATTTGAGAACTGATGTTGTAATCAGCTTGAACTGAGTATCTTGCATTCTGCAAAGTGGTGGCTTCCTTGATTGCCAAGATATTGGCATCTTGGTGTTGGCATATGTGGCTGAGGGATTCTTGTAATTGTAAATTATGTTCCCTTTGCAGATCTAGGAATCTTGATTCAAAGTTCCTTTGCATGTCCATCATTTTTAGGTGAAAGTCCTCTTGCCTCTCTTGAGACCTCATGTATTGTTGAGACATTCCTTCCATGATTTCCTGCATTCTGCTCATATCCATGGGGTCTCTGGGAACTTGTTTCCTTCTTTCTGGACTTCCTTGCTCTTCTTGCTCTTCTTCTCCTTCTTGCTCTGCTTCTTGCTCTGCTTCTTGCTCCTCTTCTGCTTGTTGCCCTTCTTCATTTCTTCTTTTTGTATGTCTTGGGGCAATTGGGCCAAGAGTCATTCTGTGAGCAGTTATGGCCATTCCAGGATATAGCCAATTAGGTCTTTCATCTTCAAGTGGTACTTGGGCCTCGATGCATAGTCTGATGATTGTGCTAGGGAAGTGGAGCCAAGAGTCAGGGTCAATTTTCTCACTAAACTCTTGTATCTGTTCAGCAATGAGTTTATGAACTTTGATCTCCCCTCCCACCATAATGCAATGTAGCAAGATGGCTCTTTTAGGGACTATTGCTGAAGAGTTTGCAGTGGGTAGGATGGATCTCCTAACTATTGCATACCACCCTTTAGCTTCAGGTGTTAGGTCTCCCCTTCTTAAGACTCTTGGAGCCCCTTTTGTTTTTCTCACCCATTCAGCTCTGATGGCACAAAGGTCTTCAGTAATAGTCGAATAGTCAGGTTCTCCTATCATCCTTTCCTCATAACTTGCTTGGCTGAAACGTATGTTTTTCAGGCCAAGAGTTTTCATGATTGCCTTGGGGCTGAAGTCAACTTCCACCCCTCTCACATAGCTTTTGTATGTGGGTTCCACGGTTGGATCTTCCCTCACTGCATTTGCATAAAACTCCTTCACCAGGTTGATGTTGATTTTAGTGATTGGCTTAGTCAAGAGCTCCCACTTCCTTTTTTTAATCTTCTCCCAAACACCTGGGAACTCATCCTTTTCCAGGTCAAAGGGAACCTCAGCTAGTACCCTTTTAGGCCTCATCCATTCGGCCTGAATCTCATGGAAAACTGATTTGTATTTCCATGCATCAAATTCCCTTTCCTCCTCCATTGGCTGCTTATCTTTTCTTCTTTTGTGGCTAGATGAGGCTGCCATGGTTCTTTAGTTTTGGCAAGTGACAAGCTAAAGTTGACAAGGTGAAGTAAGAAAGTGTTGTTAGAAGTGTGGTGAGGTTGTTTTCGGCAAGAGATAGTTATGCTATGATGAAAGAAAATGTGCAAGAAGGAGATTTGGTGGTGTGGAACTCGTTCCCCAAATGGTTCTTTATAGTGCATGCAAGTGAAAAATGGACGGCTAGGGTGATTTGTGAAGGATGGCTTGATGGTAAATACATGAATTAGGGAGAAAGACGAATTGCTTTTCACTTTTTTTGGAAGTATTCTAGGTGCATTAAGTTGTACATGTAGCTATCTTTTCATGCAGAACTTCCTTTTCCCATGTGTTAGTTTCAAAGACTTGTGAACTCCCTTTTTGACTAAGACCGTGCCTCCCTCCTTTGTCTTTTTCCTCCATTCTTATCCTTCCTTTTGTACCTGCACAAACAAACAAATTTGCTATCATTTTTTTTTTCGGTCCATGTGAATAATGAATAGTACTTGCACATGTTTTTCATTCTTTTTGAATTGTAAATCAATGATTGACTTCATGAGCTTATAGCCGTGACTTTTATATGTATGCACACTTATTATTGGACACTAAACTTAGTGTTTGGTAATGTCTCCTGATGACATGAAATCCATGTTGGTTGTCCTTAATGAATGTGCATAATTCTAATAAATCATAGTCACTTTGACTCTTTGATCCTAAACAATTTTACTACCTAAAGTAATTGAAATCAAAGTATTAAGACATGCAAATGGTATACTTGTCATGAATTTCTAAATCCAGAGGAACTTCTTGCTTTTCATTAACTGTGTTCAAAGAGGAACACCAAACTTAATGTTTGGTTGTGCACCTTGAATGAAAGATTGAATACAAATTGATAAGATTTGGGGGTGCCATCAGGCACACCAAACTCAGAGACCAATTGTATTTTACATGCAATGTTTAGTGCACCTTATCAACAGTTGTCCTGAGGATTCAAGTTCATGCATAAGAAACCATGCTTTATTAAATGCAGAGCAAAACAATAAAAAGTACGGATACTAAAACATGGGTTGCCTCCCATGAAGCGCTTCTTTAACGTCACTAGCTTGACGGTTGTCCCTTGTTAGGGTGGATTGTAGTGCTTGATGTCCTCTCCTCTCACTATGAAAACGTCCCCATTTGATTCCTTTATGATTTCCACATGTTCCATAGAAAGAACTTTCCTGATTGTGAACACTTGAGGGAGCTGGGAAGGAATGGTTTTGAGGCCAGGTGGGATTGGCAGATAATGACTTGATATCACTTTATCTCCCGGAGAGAAACCTTCAGTGGGAATTTTCCTGTTTCTCCACCCTCTTGGCAATTTCTTTACAATTCTTCCCTCTCTCTTGAGGATTTCTTCATCGACCCTTATGCCAGGAGGCTCTTTCTTATCTGTTTCTTTTGATTCTTGTGGCTTTAACTCTTGCAAATCTTGTTTGCCTTCCAAGAGCTGTTTCAGAGTTTCAGCTGCTGGATTTCTTTCCTCCAAACACAGATGGCTACTATCATCCTTAGGCTTTTCAGGTTCTGGTTCAGGCTCAGATGCAGGTTTAAAAGCATGGAAAATGAGCTGTTCATCATTTACTCTCAAAATTAACTCTCCTTGTTCTATATCGATGAGTGCTCTAGCAGTGGCTAGAAATGGCCTTCCCAGAATGATAGGGTGTAGGTAGCTTTCCTCCATGTCCAAAATGACAAAGTCTGTGGGGAAGAAATAATTTCCCACTTTCACCAGCACATTCTCAACTACTCCTTCAGCTTGCTTTTGAGTTTTGTCAGCCAGTTGTATGATTACATCAGTGGATCTCACCTCATTCAGTTGTAGCCTCTTCATAAGAGTTAGAGGCATCATATTTATGCTAGCTCCTAGATCACAGAATCCTCTGTCAATTTTTGTTTCCCCTATGATGCAAGGGATATGAAAACTTCCTGGGTCTGTTTTCTTAGAGACCATATCCTTCTTGATGAGTGCACTGCATTCCTTGTTCATTATTACAGTTTGTCCTCCCTTCAAAACTCTTTTCTTGCTCAGCAATTCCTTCAAATACTTGATATGTGTAGGCATCTGCTGGAGAATCTCAAGAAAGGGAATATTGATATGGAGAGACTTAAATGTCTCTAAGAACCTTGAATATGTTTTCCCTTTTTCACCTCCTTCTAACCTCTGAGGAAATGGTGCTTTTGGTTGGTATGTTTCCAGCATGCCTTCCTTTTGCAGTTCCTTGGCTTGCTCAGTTTCACTTTCCTGCTTAGCTTCTCCCATACCTTCCTTCAAGATTTCTGGCTCCTTTTCTGAGGGTCTGATTCCTTCTTCTTCTGAGACTTCCTTCAATATGGTGATGGCCTTGCATTCTTCCCATCTCACTCCCTTTTGTTCCCCTTTAGGATTCTTTTCAGTGTCACTAGGGAACACTGCAGTTGACTTGGGGGCCTGTTGAGATAGCTCTCCTACTTGAGACTCCATCCTCTTGAGTTTTTCACCATGGTTCCTTAAGGTGGATCTCACATCTTCCCTAAAGCTTTTCAACTCACTTATGTCCTGACCCATGTTTGCTAGCATTCCTTCTATCCTGTTTAATTGATCTTGAAATTGTTGGTTCGGATTGGATTGGGCAGGTTGGTTATTTTGGCCATGATATGGTGGTTGGGAGTAAGTGTTTTGTGTGGCTCGGTATGATCTTTGGTTGGAGTTTTGGTATGTGGAATTATTATGTTGGTTGTGGTTGTAAGGTTTGTGGTTTTGTGGTTGGGTTTGCTGGTTTCCCCACCCAAAGTTTGGGTGGTTTTTCCATCCTGGGTTGTAAGTGTTGGAATGTGGATCATATGGTTGCCTTTGTTGATTTCCCACATAGTTGGCCTCTTCCCAATCACCTCCTTCCGTGCTTACTTCCTCTTGATCTTGTGTGTGTATTGCAGCCACTTGCTTTGTGTCTAATTTCCTGGTGAGCTCTGTTAGTTGCTTGGCAAACACCTTGTTTTGGGCTAGAATTGTATCAACATGGTTCAGCTCCATGACTCCTTTAGTGTTGTGCCTCTCTGAAGCATAGTAGTACTCATTCTCAGCCACTGTCTCAATCACTTCAATGGCTTCTTCCACAGTCTTTTTCCTGTTCAATGAACCTCCTGATGAATGGTCTACAGCCTTCCTTGATTCATAAGAAAGTCCATCATAGAAAATATGCAATTGCACCCAGTCATGGAACATGTCTGGTGGGCATTTCCTTGTCAATTCTTTGAACCTCTCCCATGCCTCGTAGAGCGTCTCACCCTCTTGTTGTCTAAAAGTCTGAACCTCAGATCGAAGCCTATTGACCTTTTGTGGGGGGTAGAAACGTGCCAGAAACTTGCTTTCCACCTCATCCCAGGTTGTTAGGCTCCCCCTTGGGAATGATTCCAGCCACTTAGCTGCCTTGTCCCTAAGTGAAAATGGGAACCAGAGCAGTTTATAGGCATCTTCCTGGACTCCATTGGACTTCACAGTGTCGCAAATTCTCAAGAATTTTGTGAGATGTTGGTTTGGATCTTCATTAGCACTCCCACCAAATGAACAATGATCCTCCACCAGTGATATTAGCTGTGGTTTGAGTTCAAAATTGTTGGCCTGAATGGGTGGTTTCTGAATGCTGCTACCACAATTCTCAGAGGTTGGGTTTATGTATGAACCAAGAACCCTCCTCTCAGGAATGGCATTGTTTCCATCAGCTCTCTCATGGTTGTGAACTTCTCTATCCATGTTGAGATCTAGAGCTTCCTCAAAATTATCCTCAGACTCTCCTTCAGATTCTTCTTCTCCCAGTACTCTCTTCCTTCTTGCTTCCCTTCTAAGTCTATGAAGGGTCCTCTCTGGTTCGGTATATGGAGGAGTTGATGTCTCTCCTCTCCTACCTGTCATACAAGAACACAGCACAGGCAACAAACAAGTGAAATACTCTTGGTTAATGGAAGAGTATGGTTAGAGCAGTTGAGGAATTAATTCAAATAGTTAGTGGGTCAGTGAGTTAGTTGCTTGAATTTAAAGGCATAAAGAAAGAAAGCAAATAACAGAGTGCAGAAACTAAAATTCAACAAGTAACTTGAACTAAATTAACAAAATAAGAAAAATGCTCAATCTAGTTAACTTCCAATTTGAGAATTGTCAATCGAAAACCAATCCCCGGCAACGGCGCCATAAACTTGATAGCCATAAACTTGATAGCTACGATTTTAGGAAATTGCACGATCGGCAAAAATTCCTTCCGGCAAGTGCACCGGTTATCGTCAAGTAAAAACTCACAATAGAGTGAGGTCAAATCCCACAGGGATTGGTTGAGTGAGCAATTCGGATTAGAAGTATGTTCTAGTTGAGCGGAATCAAAATTTAGATGAGAATTGCGGAATGTAAAATTGTATGAATTAAAGAGCGAGAAGCTAAATTGCTGAAATTAAAGGGGAGAGGGGTGATTGCATGAATTTAATTGCAGAATGTAAAGAGAAAGTGTAGATCAGAAATGGGGAGTTCATTGGGTGTTAGGAGATATTGAGATCTCCGAATCAAAACAACTTTTATCCCTTCCTCAACCAATGCATTCATTGAATTTTGCTTGGCAATCTTATATGATTGGATCCCAATCCCTTGGCTCACCAATTCTCTCTAAAAACAAACAAATTCCCAATCCCTTGGTTTAAATGTTCATAAGAAGAGATGATGCTCGATCACTGATTATACCACACAGCTTCATGAACCACAATTTGGTAGGATTACATGTCACAATATCCATCCAAAGCCCAATCCAATTCACTGTGAGAAAGCTTCTCTAGCATGAATCCTCCATTCCTTTCCCAAGGTTCCGAAGGATTCCAATTATGGGTAGTTTCTTTCCCAAGACAACTACCCAATGGAATTAGATTCGAGAAGCTTTCTAACAAAATTCAAGAGAAAAGATTGAAGAAGAAGATAAAACTATTATTGATTCATTGAATTACAATAGAGCTCCCTAACCCAATGAAAGGGGTTTAGTGAGTCATAGCTCTGAATTCAATTACAAAGAGTATGAAAACTAGCAAAATGATCAAAAAGTTCCAAAGTGTAAAAGTCCTTTCTAACTTAAATTCTATCCTATTTATACACTTTCTAACTTGAGCTTCTGTTGTGTTTCTTGGGCTTTGAGGCCTTTCCTTGATTTCCTTTTGCTTTGGGTTTATGATCCATAATCCTGATGAGGCTGTTGATCCAATTCTGTAACATTCATTGAGCCAACTTAGTGATAATCAAGTAATGACACATGACTCAACAAATTGAAATTCCAGATCATCAATTCTTCAGGCCCAATCCCATAAACCATGATATTCAATTGGGTTTCATACCAGAGTATGTTTAAGTCAATGTTTATGCTCAAATACTAACTTAAACTGCAATATCTTTGGCCCAGAAACCCTTTCACTAAGTGGCGTTTAAGTTGCAGTTTAAGCTTAAACTGCAACTTAAACGTTGGACACTCCTGGAGGTGATATAATTCAAGCACGTTTAAGCTTCAGTTTAAGGTTAAACTGAAGCTTAAACGTGGAAATGGAAGAAGGCAATCCTGGAGGGTAAATAATCGAACACGTTTAAGCTTCAGTTTAAGGTTAAACTAAAGCTTAAACGTGGAAATGAAGATTGCAACCCTGGAGGAGAAATGCTGGTCGAACACGTTTAAGCTCCAGTTTAAGGTTAAACTGGAGCTTAAACGTGGAATGCTTCCTGGAGGGTGAAATGTCGAACACGTTTAAGCTCCAGTTTAACCTTAAACTGGAGCTTAAATGTGGGAATGAAGGAAGCAATCCAGGAGGGGAAATGTCGAACACGTTTAAGCTCCAGTTTAACCTTAAACTGGAGCTTAAACGTGGAAATGAGAAAGCACACCCTGGAGTAGAAAAAAATGCCGAACACGTTTAAGCTCCAGTTTAAGGTTAAACTGGAGCTTAAACGTGGAAATGGTTCCCTGGTGCATTTCCCATTCTGGCGTTTAACTTCCAGTTTAAGGTTAAACTGGAGGTTAAACGCCAGTTTCAGCTCTTCTCAGCCTTCATGATTCTGGCGTTTAAGTTCCAGTTTAAGCTTAAACTGGAGCTTAAACGCCACTTCCCAGCATTATATGGTTTGGTAGTTTAAGTTCCAGTTTAAGCTTAAACTGGAACTTAAACTCCACATGTGATATTCAAGCTTCCTTTATTGATTTTGTTGCTTCCTTGCCTAGCCTCTTCTTCCCTGAAATCATCCAAACAACTGCATCAAAGTCTTGCAAAATTTCATGAGAAATCTTCCATTCATAGCATTCAAGTAATATAACTAAAAACTCATGGAATTTGCATCAAAATCATACTGTTTGGATGATTCATTGCTTTGTTGTTCATTTAACCATTCTTGGTCACTTTAAGCTCAAGAAAATGCATAAAACAACTAAAACTAACAGAAAAATTGCTAGTGAAACTAGCCTAAGATGCCTTGGCATCAGTCGACGAGCGTTAGCTTTCACTGCGTGACACGTGGAAAAGCAATAAAAAATTGTTAAAATAGTAATAAAATATCAAAGTGCTATGAATAAGGTAAGTATTGGGCGAGAATTTTATTAAATTTCAAATTTCAAACCATCTATTAATATATAATAAGAATGTGGTAGGTGGTTAGTTGCTCGGCAAGTGAAGCTTCACATGGCCGACAAGTGTTAGCTTTCACTGCATGATACGTGGCAAAGCAAGAACAATCTATCTATCTATAATAAGAATGTAGTAGGGGTGAGTTGCTCGACAAGGGGAGCTTCACATGGTCGACAAGTGTTAGCTTTCTTTGCGTGACACGTGGCAAAGCAATAAAAAATTGTTAAAATATTAAAAAATATCAAAGTTCCGTGAATAAGGTAAGTATTGAGCTTCACATGGTCGACAAGTGTTAGCTTTCACTGCATGACACGTGGCAAAGCAATAAAAATCTATTAATATATAACAAGAATATAGTAGGTGGTTAGTTGCTCGAAAAGTGGTGATTCACAGGGTCGACAAGTGATAGCTTTCACTGCGTGACGCGAGGCAAACTAATAAAAAGTGTTAAAATAATAATAAATCTATTAATATATAATAAGAATGTAGTAGGTGGTTAGTTGTTCAACAAGTGGAGCTTCACATGGTCAACAAGTGTTAGCTTTCGCTATGAAACGTGGCAAAGCAATAGAAAACTAATAAAATAATAATAAAATATCAAAGTTCCGTGAATAAGGTAAGTATTGGGCTGGAATTTTAATAAAATTATAATTTCAAACCATCTATTAATATATAATAAGAATGTAGTAGGTGGTTAGTTGCTCGACAAGTGGAGCTTCACATGGTCGACAAGTGTTAGCTTTCACTGCGTGACACATGGCAAAGCAATAAAAATCTATTAATATATAATGAGAACGTAGTAGGTGATTAGTTGTTCGACAAGTGGAGCTTCAGATGGTCGACAGGTGTTTGCCTTCACTGAGTGACACGTGGCAACACAACAAAAATCTATCTATCAATAACAAGAATGTTGTAGGTGGTTAGTTGCTTAACAAGTGGAGCTTCACATGGTCGACAAGTGTTAGCTTTCAATGCGTGACATGTGGGAAAGCAATAAACATTGATAAAATAATAAAAAAATATCAAAGTTCCGCGAATAAGGTAAGTACTGGGTGGGAATTTTAATAAAATTCCAATTTCAAACCATCTATTGATATATAATAAGAATGTAGTAGGTGGTTAGTTGCTCGACAAGTGGAGCTTCACAAGGTCGACGAGTGTTAGCTTTCACTGCGTGATACGTGGAAAAGCAATAAAAAATTGTTAAAATAGTAATAAAATATCAAAGTGCTATGAATAAGGTAAGTATTGGGCGAGAATTTTATTAAATTTCAAATTTCAAACCATCTATTAATATATAATAAGAATGTGGTAGGTGGTTAGTTGCTCGACAAGTGAAGCTTCACATGGCCGACAAGTGTTAGCTTTCACAGCATGATACGTGGCAAAGCAAGAACAATCTATCTATCTATAATAAGAATGTAGTAGGGGTGAGTTGCTCGACAAGGGGAGCTTCACATGGTCGACAAGTGTTAGCTTTCTTTGCGTGACATGTGGCAAAGCAATAAAAAATTGTTTAAATATTAAAAAATATCAAAATTCCGTGAATAAGGTAAGTATTGAGCTTCACATGGTCGACAAGTGTTAGCTTTCACTGCATGACATGTGGCAAAGCAATAAAAATCTATTAATATATAACAAGAATATAGTAGGTGGTTAGTTGCTCGAAAAGTGGAGATTCACAGGGTCGACAAGTGATAGCTTTCACTGCGTGACACGAGGCAAACTAATAAAAAGTGTTAAAATAATAATAAATCTATTAATATATAATAAGAATGTAGTAGGTGGTTAGTTGCTCAACAAGTGGAGCTTCACATGGTCAACAAGTGTTAGCTTTCACTGTGAAACGTGGCAATGCAATAGAAAACTAATTAAATTACAATAAAATATCAAAGTTCTATGAATAAGGTAAGTATTGGGCTGGAATTTTAATAAAATTATAATTTCAAACCATCTATTAATATATAATAAGAATGTAGTAGGTGGTTAGTTGCTCGACAAGTGGAGCTTCACATGGTCGACAAGTGTTAGCTTTCACTGCGTGACACATGGCAAAACAATAAAAATCTATTAAAATATAATGAGAACATAGTAGGTGATTAGTTGTTCGACAAGTGGAGCTTTAGATGGTCGACAGGTGTTTGCCTTCACTGAGTGACACGTGGCAACACAACAAAAATCTATCTATCAATAACAAGAATGTTGTAGGTGGTTAGTTGCTTGACAAGTGGAGCTTCACATGGCCGACAAGTGTTAGCTTTCAATGCGTGACACGTGGGAAAGCAATAAACATTGATAAAATAATAAAAAATATCAAAGTTCGGCGAATAAGGTAAGTACTGGGTGGGAATTTTAATAAAATTCAAATTTCAAACCATCTATTGATATATAATAAGAATGTAGTAGGTGGTTAGTTGCTCGACAAGTGGAGCTTCACAAGGTCGACGAGCATTAGCTTTCACTGCGTGACACGTGGAAAAGCAATAAAAAATTGTTAAAATAGTAATAAAATATCAAAGTGCTATGAATAAGGTAAGTATTGGGCGAGAATTTTATTAAATTTCAAATTTCAAACCATCTATTAATATATAATAAGAATGTGGTAGGTGGTTAGTTGCTCGACAAGTGAAGCTTCACATGGCCGACAAGTGTTAGCTTTCACTGCATGATACGTGGCAAAGAAAGAACAATCTATCTATCTATAATAAGAATGTAGTAGGGGTGAGTTGCTCGACAAGGGGAGCTTCACATGGTCGACAAGTGTTAGCTTTCTTTGCGTGACACGTGGCAAAGCAATAAAAAATTGTTAAAATATTAAAAAATATCAAAGTTCCGTGAATAAGGTAAGTATTGAGCTTCACATGGTCGACAAGTGTTAGCTTTCACTGCATGACACGTGGCAACGCAATAAAAATCTATTAATATATAACAAGAATATAGTAGGTGGTTAGTTGCTCGAAAAGTGGAGATTCACAGGGTCGACAGGTGATAGCTTTCACTGCGTGACGCGAGGCAAACTAATAAAAAGTGTTAAAATAATAATAAATCTATTAATATATAATAAGAATGTAGTAGGTGGTTAGTTGCTCAACAAGTGGAGCTTCACATGGTCAACAAGTGTTAGCTTTCGCTCTGAAACATGGTAAAGCAATAGAAAACTAATAAAATAATAATAAAATATCAAAGTTCCGTGAATAAGGTAAGTATTGGGCTGGAATTTTAATAAAATTATAATTTCAAACCATCTATTAATATATAATAAGAATGTAGTAGGTGGTTAGTTGCTCGACAAGTGGAGCTTCACATGGTCGACAAGTGTTAGCTTTCACTGCGTGACACATGGCAAAGCAATAAAAATCTATTAATATATAATGAGAACGTAGTAGGTGATTAGTTGTTCGACAAGTGGAGCTTCAGATGGTCGACAGGCGTTTGCCTTCACTGAGTGACACGTGGCAACACAACAAAAATCTATCTATCAATAACAAGAATGTTGTAGGTGGTTAGTTGCTTAACAAGTGGAGCTTCACATGGTCGACAAGTGTTAGCTTTCAATGCGTGACACGTGGGAAAGCAATAAACATTGATAAAATAATAAAAAAATATCAAAGTTCCGCGAATAAGGTAAGTACTGGGTGGGAATTTTAATAAAATTCCAATTTCAAACCATCTATTGATATATAATAAGAATGTAGTAGGTGGTTAGTTGCTCGACAAGTGGAGCTTCACAAGGTCGACGAGCGTTAGCTTTCACTGCGTGACACGTGGAAAAGCAATAAAAAATTGTTAAAATAGTAATAAAATATCAAAGTGCTATGAATAAGGTAAGTATTGGGCGAGAATTTTATTAAATTTCAAATTTCAAACCATCTATTAATATATAATAAGAATGTGGTAGGTGGTTAGTTGCTCGACAAATGAAGCTTCACATGGCCGACAAGTGTTAGCTTTCACTGCATGATACGTGGCAAAGCAAGAACAATCTATCTATCTATAATAAGAATGTAGTAGGGGTGAGTTGCTCGACAAGGGGAGCTTCACATGGTCGACAAGTGTTAGCTTTCTTTGCGTGACACGTGGCAAAGCAATAAAAAATTGTTAAAATATTAAAAAATATCAAAGTTCCGTGAATAAGGTAAGTATTGAGCTTCACATGGTCGACAAGTGTTAGCTTTCACTGCATGACACGTGGCAAAGCAATAAAAATCTATTAATATATAACAAGAATATAGTAGGTGGTTAGTTGCTCGAAAAGTGGAGATTCACAGGGTCGACAAGTGATAGCTTTCATTGCATGACGCGAGGCAAACTAATAAAAAGTGTTAAAATAATAATAAGTCTATTAATATATAATAAGAATGTAGTAGGTGGTTAGTTGCTCAACAAGTGGAGCTTCACATGGTCAACAAGTGTTAGCTTTCACTGTGAAACGTGGCAATGCAATAGAAAACTAATAAAATAATAATAAAATATCAAAGTTCCGTGAATAAGGTAAGTATTGGGCTGGAATTTTAATAAAATTATAATTTCAAACCATCTATTAATATATAATAAGAATGTAGTAGGTGGTTAGTTGCTCGACAAGTGGAGCTTCACATGGTCGACAAGTGTTAGCTTTCACTGCGTGACACATGGCAAAGCAATAAAAATCTATTAATGTATAATGAGAACGTAGTAGGTGATTAGTTGTTCGACAAGTGGAGCTTCAGATGGTCGACAGGTGTTTGCCTTCACTGAGTGACACGTGGCAACACAACAAAAATCTATCTATCAATAACAAGAATGTTGTAGGTGGTTAGTTGCTTGACAAGTGGAGCTTCACATGGTCGACAAGTGTTAGCTTTCACTGCGTGACTCGTGGCAAAGCAATAAACATTGATAAAATAATAAAAAAATATCAAAGTTCCGCGAATAAGCTAAGTACTGGGTGGGAATTTTAATAAAATTCCAATTTCAAACCATCTATTGATATATAATAAGAATGTAGTAGGTGGTTAGTTGCTCGACAAGTGGAGCTTCACAAGGTCGATGATGAGCGGATAATTTGTACGCTTTTTGGCATTGTTTTTAGTATGTTTTTGGTATGATATAGTTAGTTTTTAGTATATTTTTATTAGTTTTTAGTTAAAATTCACTTTTCTGGACTTTACTATGAGTTTGTGTGTTTTTCTGTGATTTCAGGTATTTTCTGGCTGAAATTGAGGGACCTGAGCAAAAATCTGATTCAGAGACCAAAAAGAACTGTAGATGCTGTTGGATTCTGACCTCCCTGCACTCTAAGTGGATTTTCTGGAGCTACAGAAGCCCAATTGGCGCGCTCTCAACGGCGTTGGAAAGTAGACATCCTGGGCTTTCCAGCAAGATATGATAGTCCATACTTTGCCCAAGATTTGATGGCCCAAACCGGCGTTCAAAGTCACCTTCAAGATTTCCAGCGTTAAACGCCGGAACTGGCACCCAAATGGGAGTTAAACGCCCAAACTGGCACTAAAGCTGGCGTTTAACTCCAAGAAGAGTCTCTACACGAAAATGCTTCATTGCTCAGCCCAAGCACACACCAAGTGGGCCCGGAAGTGGATTTTTATGTCATTTACTCATCTCTGTAAACCTTAGGCTACTAGTTCTCTATAAGTAGGACCTTTTACTATTGTATTTGTAGACTTTGATAGATATCTTCATTTTTATGCTATCTTAGATCATTGGGAGGCTGGCCATTCGGCCATGCCTAGACCTTGTTCTTATGTATTTTCAACGGTGGAGCTTCTACACACCATAGATTAAGGTGTGGAGCTCTGCTGTACCTCGAGTATTAATGCAATTACTATTGTTCTTCTATTCAATTCCGCTTGTTCTTGTTCTAAGATATCACTTGTTCTTCAACTTGATGAATGTGATGATCCATGACACTCATCATCATTCTCACCTATGAACGTGTGACTGACAACCACCTCCGTTCTACTTTCGATTGGGTGAATATCTCTTGGATTCCTGATTGCACGATGCATGGTTGATCGCCTGACAACCGAGTGCTCGCCTGACAACCGAGCCAACCATTCCGTGAGATCAGAGTCTTCGTGGTATAGGCAAGAACTGATAGCGGCATTCAAGAGAATCTGGAAGGTCTAACCTTGTCTATGGTATTCTGAGTAGGATTCAATGATTGAATGACTGTGACGTGCTTCAAACTCCTAGCAGGCGGGGCGTTAGTGACAGACGCAAAAGAATCGATGGATTCTATTTCGGCCTGACCGAGAACCGACAGATGATTATCCATGCTGTGACAGAGCATAGGCAACGTAATCACTGAGAGGATGGGAGGTAGCCATTGACAACGGTGAAACCCTACATGAGCTTGCCATGGAAAGGAATAAGAAGGATTGGATGAAGACAGTAGGAAAGCAGAGAGACGGAAGGGAAGGCATCTTGATGCGCTTATCTGAAGTTCCTACCAATGAATTACATAAGTACCTCTATCTTTATCTTTATGTTTACTTCGTTCATCACCATATCCATTTGAGTTTGCCTGACTAAGATTTACAAGATGACCATAGCTTGCTTCATACTAACAATCTCCGTGGGATCGACCCTTACTCGCGTAAGGTTTATTACTTGGACGACCCAGTGCACTTGCTGGTTAGTTGTGCGAAGTTGTGTAATGCCATGGTATTGAACACCAAGTTTTTGGGGTTCATGACCGGGGATTATGAGAGTTGTGAAAAGTATTGTTCACAATTTCGCGCACCAGTCGACGAGCGTTAGCTTTCACTGCGTGACACATGGCAAAGCAATAAAAAATTGCTAAAATAATAAAAAATATCAAAGTTCCGTGAATAAGGTAAGTATTGGGCAGGAATTTTAATAAAATTCAAAATTCACACCTTCTATTAATATATAATAAGAATGTAGTAGGTGGTTAGTTGCTCGAAAAGTGGAGCTTCACATGGTCAACAAGTGTTAGCTTTCACTGCATAACACGTGGCAAAGCAACAAAAATCTATTAATATATAACAAGAATGTCGTAGGTGGTTAGTTGCTCGAAAAGTGGAGCTTCACAGGGTCGACAAGTGTTAACTTTCACTGCGTGACGCATGGCAATCTAATAAAAAATGTTAAAATAAGAAAAAATCTACTAATATATAATAAGAATGTAGTAGGTGGTTAGTTGCTTGACAAGTGGAGCTTCACATGATCGGCAAGTGTTAGCTTTAACTGCGTGAAACGTGGCAAAGCAATAAAAAAACTAATAAAATATCAGAGTTCCCTGAATAAGGTAAGTATTGAGCTGTAATTTTAAAAAAATAAAAATTTCAAACCATCAATTAATATCAAATAACAATGTATTAGGTGGTTAGTTGCTCGACAAGTGGAGCTTAACATGGTCGACAAGTGTTAGCTTTCACTGCGTGACACATGGCAAAGCAATAAAAATCTATTAATATATAATAAGAGTGTAGTAGGTGGTTAGTTGTTTGACAAGTGGAGCTTCACATGGTCGACAGGTGTTCTTCACTGCGTGACACGTGGCAAAGCAACAAGATTCTACCTATGTATAATAAGAATGTAGTAGGTGGTTAGTTGCTCGACAAGTAGAACTTTACATGGTCGACAAGTGTTTGCTTTCACTGCGTGACACATGGCAAAGCAGTTAAAAATTGTAAAAATAATAATAAAATATCAAAGTTTCGTGACTATGGTAAGTATTGGGCGGGAATTTTAATAAAATTTCTACTTTCAAACCATCTATTTATATATAATAAGAATGTAGTAAGTGGTTAGTTGCTCGACAAGTGGAGCTTTACATGGTCGATGAGCATTAGCTTTCAATGCGTGACACGTGGCAAAGTAATAATAAATTGATAAAATAATAAAAAATATCAAAGTTCCGTGAATAAGGTAAGTATTGGGCAGGAATTTTAATAAAATTCAAATTTCACACCCTCTATTAATATATAATAAAAATGTAGTAGGTGGTTATTTGCTCGACAAGTGGAGCTTCACATGGTTGACAAGTGTTAGCTTTCACTGCATGACACGTGGCAAAGCAATAAAAATCTATTAATATATAACAAGAATGTAGTAGGTGGTTAGTTGCTCGAAATGTGGAGCTTCACAGGGTCGACAAGTGTTAGTTTTCACTGCGTGACGCATGGCAATGCAATAAAAATAGTTAAAATAATAATAAATCTATTAATATATAACAAGAATGTAGTAGGTGGTTAGTTGCTCGAAAAGTGGAGCTTCACAGGGTCGACAAGTGTTAGTTTTCACTGCGTGACGCGTGGCAATGGCAACAAAAATCTATCTATCTATAATAAGAATGTAGTAGGTGGTTAGTTGCTCGACAAGTAGAGATTCACATGGTCGACAAGAGTTCACTTTCACTGCGTGACACGTGGCAAAGCAATAAAAAATTGTTAAAATAATAATAAAATATCAAAGTTCCGTGACTACGTTAAGTATTGGGCGGGAATATTAATAAAATTTCTAATTTCAAACCATCTATTTATATATAATAAAAATGTAGTAAGTGGTTAGTTGCTCGACAAGTGGAGCTTCACATGCTCGACAAGTGTTAGCTTTAACTCCGTGACACGTGACAAAACAAAAAAAATTGTTAAAATAATAAAAAATATCAACGTTCTGTAAATAAGGTAAGTATTGGGCAAGAATTTTAATAAAATTCAAATTTCAAACCATCTATTAATATATAATAAGAATGTAGTAGGTGGTTAGTTTCTCGACAAGTGGAGGTTCACATGGTCGACAGGTGTTAGCTTTCACTGCGTGACACATGGCGAAATAATAAAAAACTGTTAAAATAATAATAAAATATCAAAGTCTCATGAATAAGGTAAGTGTTGGGCCAGAATTTTAATAAAATTGAAATTTCAAACCGTCTATTAATATATAATAAGAATGTAGTAGGTGGTTAGTTGCTGGATAAGTGGAGCTTCACATGGTCGATAAGTGTTAACTTTCACTGCGTGACATGTGGCAAAGCAATAAAAATCTATTAATATATAATGAAAATGTAGTAGGTGGATTGTTGCTCGACAGGTAGAGCTTCACATGGTCGACAAGTTATAGCTTTCAATGCGTGACACGTGTCAAATCAATAAAAATTTTAAAATAATAATAAATCTATTAATATATAATAAGAATGTTGTAGGTGGTTAGTTGCTCGACAAGTAGAGCTTCACATGGTCGACAAGTGTTAGCTTTCACTGCACGACACGTGGCAAAGCAATAAAAAAATGTTAAAATAATAATAAGTTTATTAATATATAATAAGAATGTAGGAGGTGGTTAGTTGCTCGGAAAGTGAAGCTTCACATGGTCGACAAGTGTTAGCTTTTGCTGCGTGACTAGTGCACGAAAATTCAATCACTCTTTTGCAATCCGCACAACTAACCAGCAAGTGCACTGGGTCGTCCAAGTAATACCTTACGTGAGTAAGGGTCGAATCCCACGGAGATTGTTGGTTTGAAGCAAGTTATGGTTATCTTATTATTCTTAGTCAGGATACCAACAATAATGTTTTTTTAAGTTCAATTGTAAAAAGTGAAATGGCATAAAATAAATAATTGTTACTCAATAATGGAGAATATTTTGGAGTTTTGGAGATGCTTTGTCTTCTGAATTTCTCTAACATAGTGCTTCCTCACTTTCATAAATGCAAGACTCCTTCCAAGGCAAGCTGTATGTAGAGTGTGACCGTTGTCAATGGCTACTTCCCATCCTCTCAGTGAAAATGGTCCAAATGCTCTGTCACAGCACGACTAATCATCTGTTGGTTCTCGATCTTGTCGGAATAAGATCCATTGATCCTTTTGCGTCTATCACTACACTCAACACCCGCGAGTTTGAAGTTCGTCACAGTCATCCAATCCCAGAATCCTACTCGGAATACCACAGACAAGGTTTAGACTTTCCGGATCCTCATGAATGCCGCCAACAATTCTAGCTTATACCACGAAGATTCTGATTAAGGAATCTAAGAGATACTCATTCAATCTAATGTAGAACGGAGGTGATTGTCAGGCACACGTTCATGGATTGAGGAAGGTGATGAATGTCACGGATCATCACCTTCTTTATAGTGAAGTGCGAATGAACATCTTAGATAGGAACAAGCATGTTTGAATGGAAAACAGAAATAATTGCATTAATTCATCAAGACGCTGCAGAGCTCCTCACCGCCAACAATGGAGTTTAGAGACTCATGCCGTCAAAGAGTATAAAATTCAAATCTAAAAATGTCATGAGATCCAAAATAAATCTCTAAAAGTTGTTTAAATACTAAACTAGTAACCTAGGTTTACAGAAAATGAGTAAACTAGGATGGATAGTGCAGAAATCCACTTCTGGGGCCCACTTGGTGTGTGTTGGGGCTGAGACTTAAGCTTCTCACGTGCCTGGGCTGTTTCTGGAGTTGAACGCCAGGTTGTAACCTGTTTCTGGCGTTGAACTCCAACTTGCAACCTATTTTTGGCGCTGAACGCTAGACTGCAACATGGAACTGGCGTTAAACGCCAGTTTACATCGTCTATCTTCACGCAAAGTATAAACTATTATATATTGATGGAAAGCTCTAGATGTCTACTTTCCAATCCAATTAAGAGCGCGCCAATTGGACTCCTGTAGCTCCAAAAAATCCATTCCGAGTGCAGGGAGGTCAGAATCCAACAACGTCAGCAGTCCTTTTTCAGCCTAAATCAGATTTTTGCTCAGCTTCCTCAATTTCAGTCAGAAAATGCCTGAAATCACAGAAAAGCACACAAACTCATAGTAAATCCAGAAATATGAATTTTGTCTAAAAACTAATAAAAATATACTAAAAAATAACTAAAACATACTAAAATCTACATGAAATTACCCCCAAAAAACGTATAAAATATCCGCTCATCACAATACCAAACTTAAACTGTTGCTTGTCCTCAAGCAACTAGATAAATAAAATAGGATAAACAGAAATTAAGAAGCAATGATATCTCAGAGTTTCAAGTGAAGCTCAGATTCTAATTAGATGAGTGGGACTAGTAGCTTTTTGCCTCTGAATAGTTTTGGCATCTCACTTTATCCTTTGAAATTTAGAATGATTGGCATCCTCGGAACTCAGAATTCAGATAGTATTATTGATTCTCCTAGTGTAGTATGTTGATTCTTGAACACAGTTACTTTATGAGTCTTGGCTGTGGCCCTAAGCACTTTGCTTTCCAGTATTACCACCGGATACATAAATGCCACAAACACATAACTGGGTGAACCTTTTCAGATTGTGACTTAGCTTTGCTAAAGTCCCCAATTAGAGGTGTCCAGAGTTCTTAAGCACACTCCTTTGCCTTGGATCACGACTTTAAATACTCAGTCTCAATTTTTTCACTTGGACCTACATGCCTCAAGCACATGGTTAAGGACAGCTTGATTTAGCCGCTTAGGCCTGGATTTATTTCCTTGGGCCCTCCTGTCCATTGATGCTCAAAGCCTTAGATCCTTTTCACCCTTGCCTTTTGGTTTAAAGGGCTATTGGCTTTTTCTACCTCTTTTGCTTTTTTTTTTGTTTTTTTTCTGCTTTTTCTTGCTTCAAGAATCAATTTTATGATTTTTCAGATCAGCAATAATATTTCTCTTTTTCATCATTCTTTCAGGAGCCAACAATTTTAACATTCATACAATTCAGTATCAAAAATATGCATTGTTCAAGCATTCATTCAGAATTCATTGCATTGTTCAAGCATTCATTCAGAAAACAAAAAGTATTGCCACCACATATAAATAATTAGAATTTTCCTTATTAAGAACTTGAAATTAAATTGCCTCTTTATTCTAAAAATCTACTATTTTATTCATGTTTGATGATGATGAGAAAGAAATATAGTATAGCTTAATTGAAAATAAAATCAAAATAGATATACAAATTACTACTATTCCTATATAACTTCTAAGGTAAATCTATAAGACAACTATCACATAGTAAAGCTAAGATTAGGACTCAATAACCTTTATTTTGGGAAGTGGATTTTCCTCTAGTCTGTGGGGTGCTTGATCCTTCAAGAGATAATTTATGACGCTTCAGTTCCTTTAAGTCACGCCTTTGCTCTTCTTGTTCCCCAAGCAGTTTGCAAAGCATGCTATTTTGATTATTCTGTTCTTCCTTTATTTGGTCCATAGCTTCTTGCAACTTGGTAACTGATCCTTCAAGATGCTTCCAGTATTCAAATTGAGGAAATTCCAGGAGGAATTCCTGTGCTCTTCTCTTGATGGGGTCATCCTGCACTTGTTGTTTTTTCATTGATGTTTTGGTGATTGGTCGCTCAATTGAGATATACTCAGTTATTCCCATCTTTACTCCAACATCTTTACATAGCATATATATCAAGCTAGGATAAGCCAATTTGGCATCTTTGGAGTTCTTTGATGCAGGTGGAAACTGTCTTTCAACAAATTTCCTTCAGCAAGTGTACCGAATTTGTCGTCAAGTAAAAACTCACAATAGAGTGAGGTCGAATCCCACAGGGATTGATTGATCAAGCAACTTTAATTAGAAGAATGTTCTAGTTGAGTGAATTCAGAATTTGGGTTAAGATTTGCAGAAAATAAAATGGCGGGATGAAGATAACAGAAAAAGTAAATGCTAGAATTAAAGGGCTGAAAGTAAATGACTGAAAGTAAATTACAGAATTGTAAATGGGAATGGGGTGTTTGCTCATGAAAGTAAATGCAGAAATTAAAGAGAATGGGTGAGATCAGAATTGGGGAGTTCATTGGGCGCAGGAGATATTGCAATTCTCCGGATCAAGTTCATTTTCATCTCTTCCTCAATCAATGCACTCGTTGATCTCCTTGGCAATTTTAATTGATTGAATTACAATTTCTTGCAATTCAATCTCTCAAATCTTGATCAATAGCCAATTCCTTGGTTAATTGCTCATGAGAAGAGATGAAGTGTGGTCACTGATTATACCACATGCATTTCCCAAATCAAGTATTGAGAGGATTATAGTCACATATCCATCTAAACCCAATTTGGTCCAGCATGAGAAATCATTTCTAGCTTGATCTCTTCATTCCTCTTTCAAGGCTCAGAAGAGATCCAAGTTTGAATAGCTTCTTTTCCAAGATAACTACCCAATGGGATGAAGATCAAAAGCTTTCAAGTAAAATCAAGAGAAAAGATAGAAGAATAATAATGAAAACTAGTATTGATCCATCAACTTACAACAGAGCTCCCTAACCCAATGAAAGGGGTTTAGTTGTTCATAGCTCTAGAAAATGAAAACAAAGATGGAGAATACATCATGGAACTAGAAGAGCAGAGTAAAATACAGAGAGTAGTGCTATTTTCCAACTTCCAGAACTCCCTAAATAATTCAAAGCTACTACTATATATACTACTCTTCTCAGCTTCTAGTTGGCTCTTCAAGTCTTGGGCCTTTGGATCTTGAGTTTGAAGCAGTTCTCTTCTTCATTTGGGCTTGGTTTTACTTGCAGAGAGAAAGTGTGAAGTGGGCAGAGACTTTAGCTCAGGACGTTAGGGGTGTTAACGTTTTAGTGAAAGTATGAGTTCGAGAACGTTAGTGACACTCAACATTGTCACTAACGTTCCAATGTACCCCTTTGCCTCACGTTAGAGCCCACGTTAACTAGGTTAACGTGGCTTCTAACGTGGCCTTGCCAACCTTCGAGAACGTTAGTGACATTCAACATTGTCACTAACATTCCAATGTGCCCCAATGTCTCACGTTAGAGTCCACGTTAACTAGGTTAACGTGGCCTTGCCAACCTTCGAGAACGTTAGTGACACTTAACATTGTCACTAACGTTCCAATGTGCCCCTATGTCTCACGTTAGAGTCCACGTTAACTAGGTTAACGTGGCTTCTAACGTGGCCATTCTTAACCATCCCCAACGTTAGTGACAATGTTGAGTGTCACTAACGTTGGCTCAAAGTCCCTTCTTCACGTTAGAGTTCACGTTAACTTAGTTAACGTAACTCTTAACGTGGGTAATGATGGCTTCGAGAGCGTTATTGGCAATCACTTTTCTCATTAACTTTGCAAGTTACCTCCCATTCCACGTTAGTGGTAACGTTAATTAGATTAACGTGACTGCTAAGTGGTTCTTCCTTGCTTCCTTTGGTCCTGAAATCAAGCAATAGAGTGCATCAAAGTTCTAGTCCAAGTCATGGGTAATGCAACATATAATTTGTTACTAAACTCATGCAAAATCCTCATGAAATCATGTAAAATTCACAATGTATGCTTGAATCAAGGTGTAAGTGAATACCTACCCAAAACTAGCTTATTTCCTAAAGAAATGCCTGAAACTACCTTAAAAACAGTAAAGAAAAGGTCAGTGAAACTGGCCAAGATGCCCTGGCATCATAACACCAAACTTAAAGCTTGCTTGTCCCTAAGCAAGTACTGGAATAAGAGAATGATGAATGGAATGCCAAGAGAAATGAGTCATTCTTGTGGAAGTCATGTCACTGATTTTATGGTGGTTTTATGCATAGCAACTTAGGTTCATTCCATTACTGGCTTTCAGACCTTTATCATGTCCTAAAACACGAAATCAATTGATGAACTTTCACTTCTCTTCTTAACATAATGCAGTGGATCATCACTGCTCTTTTAACGGTGACCTCAGAGCGGTTGCTAGTGGGCAGTATAGAACACCCAATGAAGTCCAGCCAGCCTCTGGCGACTGGTTTGAGATCTTCTCTCTTGAGTTGATTTGGGACGCCCTTGGTGCTCGTGGTCCACCTGGCTCCAGGGAGGCATTTGTCCACTAGAATGTTGTCCAGACCTTTATTTGTTCTCATCATTCTCCTATTAAAGGAGTCTAGGTCATCTTTCAGCTGAGCTAGCTTAAAGATCTCCCTGATTTTATCAGTGTAGATGTGAACAATCTTTCCTCTGACCAAGGTCCGATAGTCATAGAAAGCAGTTCCAGATATTCTCTGCCTGTCTGTTTGCCACAGATTAGCATAAAATTCCTGAACCATGTTTCTTCCCACCTCTGTCTCAGGATTAGCTAAGATTTCCCATCTCCTGTTTCAAATTTGCTCTCGGATCTCTGGATATTCATCTTCTTTCAGATTGAATTTGACTTCCGGGATCACTGACCTTAGACCCATTATTTTGTAGTAATGATCTGAATGTTCTTTAGTTAAAAACCTTCCTTGATTCCAAAGTGGTTTTGGAATACTCTCTTTCTTGCCTCTTGGAGTGGGTTGTTTTCCTTTAGGAGCCATGATCTTAGTGGGTATGGTTTAGTGATCACGGATAAACACACCAAACTTAGAGGTTTGCTTGTCCTCAAGCAAAAGAAAAGAAAGGAGAGGGATAGAAGGAGAGCTTGTTTTCGAATTATTGAGGAGATGGGAGAGGCCGAGAGTGGATTTAAAGGGAGGGGGTGGGTTTTCGAAAATTTTGCAGAAAGATAGGATAGAAGATATGATTTGTAAAAGATAAATATGATAGTAAAAAGATATAATTGAAAATTGAAAAGATATAGAAGATATTTGAAAAAGATAAATCTGAATTTTTTTTAAAAAATTTGGGATTAAAGATAATTGATTTTTTTTAAAAAGATTTGAAAAGAAGCTGGATGGGATTTGAAAAAGGATTTGTGTTTATGAATTAAGATACATTTGATATTTTTGAAAAAGGGATTTTAGAAATTAGGATTAAAATTTTTTGAATTGAAGGATGAGAGTTTGTAACATGTTTATGCAAGAAATCATGAATTGGAACATAAAAATTTGAAAAAATGTGAATTGAAAACGAATTTACCTCCTCCCCACAATCCTGGCGTTAAACGCCCAAACCCTGCATGTTTTGGGCGTTTAACGCCCATTTGCAGCTTCTCTTGGGCGTTCAACGCCCAGCTGTTGCTTCTAGCTGGCGTTGAACGCCAGGAACTCCTTTGTCACTGGGCATTTTTCTGAATGCCCAGGACGCTATAAATCTGGCGTTAAACGCCCAGAAGGTGCTTCTTTCTGGCGTTCAACGCCCAGAATATGCTTCTTTCTGGCGTTTAACGCCCAGATGGCTATCTTTATTGGCATTGAACGCCCAGTAGATGCTTCTTTTGGGCGTTCAACGCCTAAAACAGCTCTTACTGGCTTTTTCGCACTAGTGAGCTTTCTTTTTGCTCTTTTATCCTGCGAATCCTTCTGTAATTTTTGTGAACTCGAGCAATTGCTATTTTACCCTGAAGATAATTGACATAAACCTGTAAAAATTAATTAATTAACAAATAAGCTTTGTAAATAGCTGGGTTGCCTCCTAGCAAGCGCTTCTTTATTGTCTTTAGCTGGACTAATACTGAGCTTTAATCAAGTCTCAGTTTTGAACATTCTTGCTCAAAATTGCTTTCAAGATAATGTTTAACTCTCTGTCCATTAACAATGAACTTTTTGTTAGAATCATTATCCTGAAGCTCCACGTATCCATATGGTGATACACTTGTAATCACATATGGACCTCTCCACCGGGACTTCAATTTTCCGGGGAATAATCTGAGCCTAGAATTAAACAGCAGAACTTTCTGCCCTGACTCAAAGACTCTGGATGACAGTTTCTTATCATGCCATCTTTTTGCCTTCTCTTTGTAAATTTTTGCATTTTCAAAAGCATTGAGTCTGAATTCCTCTAGCTCATTTAACTAGAGCAATCGTTTTTCTCCAGCTAACTTGGCATCAAGGTTTAGGAATCTGGTTGCCCAATAGGCCTTATGTTCCAGTTCCACTGGCAAGTGAAAGGCTTTTCCATACACCAGCTGGTATGGAGAAGTTCCTATAGGTGTCTTGAATGCTATTCTGTATGCCCACAGAGCATCATCCAAGCTTCTTGTCCAATCCCTTCTACGGTTAATCATAGTCTGTTCCAGAATTCTTTTAAGTTCTCTATTAGAGACTTTATCTTGCCCATTTGTCTATGGATGATATGGAGTAGCTACCATGTGGCTAACTCCATATCGAACCAAAGCAGAGTAAAGCTGTTTATTGCAGAAATGAGTGCCCCCATCATCACTAATTAGTACTCTAAGGGTACCAAATCTACTGAAGATGTGTTTTTGGAGGAATTTCAGCACTGTCTTAGTATCATCAATGGGTGTTGCAATAGCTTCCACCCATTTAGATACATAATCCACTGCCACCAGAATGTAAGTGTTTGAATATGATGGTGGGAAAGGTCCCATGAAGTCAATACCCCATACATCAAACAACTCAATCTCCAAGATCCCTTGTTGAGGCATGGCAGAACTGTGAGGCAGATTGCCAGATCTTTGGCAACTGTCACAATTAAGTACAAACACTCGGGAGTCTTTATAGAGAGTAGGCCAGTAGAAGCCACATTGGAGGACTCTTGTAGCTGTTCGCTCACTTCCGAAATGTCCTTCATATTGTGATCCATGGCTGTGCCAGAGGATCTTTTATGCTTCTTCTTTAGGCACACATCTACAGATTACTCCGTTTGCACATCTCTTGAAGAGATATGGTTCATCCCAAAGATAATATTTTGCATTCGTGATCAATTTCTTTGTTTGCTGCCTACTGTACTCTTTGTGTATGAATCTCACTGCCTTGTAGTTTGCAATATCTGCAAACCATGACACTTCCTGGATGGCAAAGAGGTGCTCATCCGGAAAGTTTTTAGAGATTTCAGTAAGAGGGAGGGACGCCCCTTCTACTGGTTCTATTCGAGACAGATGATCTGCTACTTGGTTCTCTGTCCCTTTTCTGTCTCTTATTTCTATATCAAACTCCTGCAAAAGCAACACCCATCTAATGAGTCTGGGTTTTGAATCCTACTTTGTGAGTAGATATTTAAGAGCAGCATGGTCAGTGTACACAATCACTTTTGATCCTACTAAATAAGATCTGAACTTGTCAATGGCATAAACCACTACAAGTAACTCTTTTTCTGTGGTTGTGTAGTTCTGTGCGTCATTTAAAATGTGACTGGCATAGTAAATAACGTGCAGAAGCTTGTCATGCCTTTGCCCCAATACTACACCAATGGCATGGTCACTAGCATCACACATTAGTTCAAATGGTAATGTCCAGTCTGGTGCAGAGATGACTGGTGCTGTGACCAGCTTAGCTTTCAGAGTCTCAAACGCCTACAGACACTCTTTATCAAAGATAAATGGCGTGTCAGCAGCTAGCAGATTACTCAGAGGTTTGGTAATTTTTGAAAAATCTTTTATAAACCTCCTATAGAATCCTGCATGCCCCAGAAAGCTTTTGATTGCCTTAACATTGGCAGGTGGTGGTAATTTTTCAATTACCTCCACCTTAGCTTGATCCACCTCTATTCCTTTGTTCAAAATTTTGTGCCCAAGAACAATTCCTTCTGTCACCATAAAGTAAGATTTCTCCCAGTTTAAAACCAGATTAGTCTCTTGGCATCTCTTTAGAACAAGTGCTAGATGGTCAAGACAGGAGCTAAATGAGTCTCCAAACACTCAAAAGTCATCCATGAAGACTTCCAGAAATTTTTCCACCATATCAGAGGAAATAGAGAGCATGCACCTTTGAAAGGTTGCAGGTGCATTGCACAAACCAAATGGCATCCTTCTATATGCAAATACTCCAGATGGGCATGTGAATGCTGTTTTCTCTTGATCCTGGGGATCTATTGCAATTTGATTATAACATGAATATCCTCCAGGAAGCAGTAGTATTCATGACCTGCTAGTCTTTCTAGCATATGGTCTATGAATGGTAAAGGAAAATGATCCTTTCTGGTAGCTGTATTGAGCCTTCTGTAATCAATACACATACGCCACCCTGTAACTGTTCTTGTATGAACCAGTTCATTTTTTTCATTATGAACCACTATCATGCCACCCTTCTTAGGGACGACTTGGACAGGGCTTACCTAGGGGCTATCAGAAATAGGATAAATAATCCGAGCCTCTAGTAATTTAGTGACCTCCTTCTGCACCACCTCCTTCATGGCTGGATTCAGCCGCCTCTGTGGTTGAACCACTGGCTTAGCATCATCCTCCAATAGGATCTTGTGCATGCATCTGGCTGGGCTAATGCCCTTAAGATCACTGATGGACCATCCAAGAGCTGTCTTATGTGTCCTTAGCACTTGAATTAGTGCTTTCTCTTCCTGTGACTCTAAGATAGAGCTTATGATTACAAGAAAAGTGTCACCTTCTCCCAGAAATATGTATTTCAAGGATGGTGGTAATGGTTTGAGCTCGGGTTTAGGAGGTTTCTCCTCTTCCTGAGGGATTTTCAGAGGTTCTATTATTCTCTCTGGTTCCTCCAGATCAGGCTGAGTATCTTTAAAGATATCCTCTAGCTCTGATTCGAGACTCTCAGTCATATTAACCTCTTTTAACAGAGAGTCAATAATATCAATGCTCATGCAGTCATTTTGGGTATCTGGATGCTGCATAGCTTTGATAACATTTAACTTAAACTTGTTCTCATTGACTCTCATGGTTACTTCCCCTTTTTGGATGTCAATGAGGGTTCGTCCAGTTGCTAGAAAAGGTCTTCCTAGAATGAGAGTTGCACTCTTGTGCTCCTCCATTTCCAGCACCACAAAGTCAGTGGGAAAGGCAAATGGCCCAACCTTGACAATCATGTCTTCAATCACGCCTGATGGGTGCTTAATGGAACCATCAGCAAGTTGGAGACATATCCGGGTTGGTTTCATAGTAGATGCAGGTATTAAGTTGATACTTGCCCCAAGATCACATAGAGCTTGCTTGGTACAAGTACCTTCTAATGTGCATGGTATCATAAAGCTTCCGGGATCTTTGAGCTTCTCTGGTAAGCTTTTTAGAATGACTGCACTGCATTCTTCAGTGAGGTAAACTTTCTCAATTTCCCTTTAATCATTCTTATGACTTAAGATCTCTTTAATGAACTTAGCATGAGAGGGTATTTGCTCAAGTGCCTCTACAAACGGAATCTTTATTTCAAGAGTCCTGAGGTAGTCTGCAAAGCGGGCAAATTGCTTATCCTATTCCGCTTAGTAGAGTTTCTGAGGATAAGGCATTTTGGCTTTGTATTCCTCAATCTTAGTTGTTGTAGGTTTATTGCCTACAGATGTGGGTTGAGAAACCTTTTTAGAGGGGTTGCTATCAGCACTTGTATATGTCTGATCTCCCACTGGCATTTGAATGCCAGGGGTGGAAGCTGGAGTGGCGTTAGACGCCAACTCCTTACCTGTTTCTGGCGTCTGAACGCTAGAACTGTGCTTCCTTTGGGCGTTCAATGCCAATTCCTTGCTTGTTTCTGGTGTTGAACGCCAGGACTGAGCATGGTTTGGGTGTTCAACACCAGCTTCCTACCCATTTTCTGGCATTTGAGCGCCAGAATTATTCCTCTTTGGGCTCTGACTGTCCTCAGAGGGATTTTGGGTAGCAGTTTGTTCATTTCATGGCTTCCTGCTGCCTTGAAGTGAGGTATTTAATGTTTTTTCACTCCTTAATTAAACTGCTTGGCACTCTTCTGTTATTTGTTTTGATAATTGTTGTTCTGTTTGCTTCAACTGTATTTCCGTATTCGTATTAGCCATTCTTGTTTCTTGTAGTATCTCCTTGAATTCGGCTAGCTGTTTTGTTAGAAAATCCAGTTGCTGATTAAATTCAGTAACTTGTTCTGTGGGACTGAGTTCAGCAGTTACTATTTTAGCCTCTTTGTTGATGGAAGGTTCATTACTTAGGTACAGATGCTGATTTCTGGCAACTATATCAATAAGCTCTTGAGCTTCTTCTATTGTCTTTCTCATATGTATAGACCCACCAGCTGAGTGGTCTAGAGAAGTCTGAGCTCTCTCTGTAAGCCCATAATAGAAGATGTCTAACTGCACCCACTCTGAAAACATTTCAGAGGGGCATTTTCTTAGCATCTCTCTATATCTCTCCCAGGCATCATAAAGGGATTCATTATCTCCTTGTTTGAAGCCTTGGATGCTCAGCCTTAGCTGTGTCATCCGTTTTAGAGGACAATAGTGATTCAGGAATTTTTCTGACAGCTATTTTCATGTCTTTATGTTGTCCTTAGGTTGGTTATTTAACCACCTCTTAGCTTGGTCTTTTACAGCAAATGGAAATAGTAACAATTTGTAGACATCCTGATCTACTTCCTTATTATGTACTATGTCAGCAATTTGTAAAAACTGTGCCAGAAACTCTGTAGGTTCTTCCTGTGGAAGACCGGAATACTGGCAACTTTGCTGCACCATGATAATGAGCTGAGGGTTCAACTCAAAACTACTAACTACAATTGAGGGTATACAGATACTACTCCTATATGAAGCAGTAGTGGGGTTAGCATATGACCGCAGAGTCCTTCTGGACTGTTCATTTCCACTTAAGTCCATAATGGAGAAAGGGAGATGATGTGAATTTATTTTATTTATTTTATTATATATAAAAATTTTGAAATAATAAAATAAAATAAAATAAAATTAAGATGACAATAAAATTAAAAATAAATAAAATAAAAATAAAATAAAAAAGGAATTTAAAAATATTTTATGAAGATTTTTGAAAAAGTGAGGAGAGAGAAAGTGGTTAGGATATTTTCGAAAAAAATAAAAAAAAATTTTTGAATTTTGAATTTTATGATGAAAGAGAAAAACACACAAAAGACACAAGACTTAAAATTTTTAGATCTAATGCTCTTTGTTTTTGAAAATTTTGGAAGGAAAGCACCAAGGAACACCAAACTTAAAAATTTTAAGATCAAAACACAAGGAAGACTCAAGAACACCTTGAAGAATTACAAGAACAACAAGAACAAAAGAAAGAACACCAAACTTAAAATTTTTAGAAAACCAAAATAAATTTTTGAAAATTAAAGAAAATTAACAAGAAAACACCAAACTTAAAGGTTGGCACAAGATTCAATCAAAGAAAAATTATTTTTTTGAAAAAGATTTTAAAAAGAAGATACCCAATTACCAAGAACATAAACCAACGCTCTAGCCAATTGAGCTATAAATGTAACGTGTTTTAAAGAGGTATCTTTAATGAATAAAAATAAAATTTTTTGAAAACTAATATTTTGAAATTGCACAAGGAAAACACGAAAAATACACAAAATAGGAAAAACCAAAGATCAAACAAGAAAATTTGACAAGAACAATTTGAAGATCAAGGAAAAATAAAGAACATCAATTGACACCAAACTTAAAGCATGACACTAAATTCACAGAAAAACTAAAAATTAATAAAGAAAACTAATATTTTTGAAAAAAAATTTTTAGAAGGGATAATAAAAGATGCAATTCTAGTAAAAAAGATAAATTTTTCATAATCTAAGAAACAAGATTCACCGTCAGTTGTTGAAACTCAAACAATCCCCGGCGACGGCGCCAAAAACTTGGTGCACGAAAATTGCAATCACATTTTTGCAATCTGCACAACTAACCAGCAAGTGCACTGGGTCGTCCAAGTAATACCTTACGTGAGTAAGGGTCGAATCCCACGGAGATTGTTGGTTTGAAGCAAGCTATGGTTATCTTATTATTCTTAGTCAGGATACCAACACCAGTGTTTTTTTTAAGTTCAATTGTGAAAAGTGAAAGGGCATAAAATAAATAATTGTTACTCAATAATGGAGAATATGTTGGAATTTTGGAGATGCTTTGTCTTCTGAATTTCTGTAACATAATGCTTCCTCACTTTCAAAAATGCAAGGCTCCTTCCATGGCAAGCTGTATGTAGGGTGTCACCATTGTCAATGGCTACTTCCCATCCTCTCAGTGAAAATGATCCAAATGCTCTGTCACAGCACGACTAATCATCTGTTGGTTCTCGATCATGTCCAAATAAGATCCGTTGATCCTTTTGCGTCTGTCACTACGCCCAACACTCGCGAGTTTGAAGTTCATCACAGTCATCCAATCCCAGAATCATACTCGGAATACCACAGATAAGGTTTAGACTTTCTGGATCCTCATGAATGCCGCCAACAATTCTAGCTTATACCACGAAGATTCTGATTAAGGAATCTAAGAGATACTCATTCAATCTAATGTAGAACGGAGGTGGTTTTCAGGCACACGTTCATGGATTGAGGAAGGTGATGAGTGTCACGGATCATCACCTTCTTCATAGTGAAGCGCGAATGAACATCTTAGATAGGAACAAGCATGTTTGAATGGAAAACAGAAATAATTGCATTAATTCATCGAGACGCTGCAGAGCTCCTCACCCCCAACAATAGAGTTTAGAGACTCATGCCGTCAAAGAGTATAAAATTCAGATCTAAAAATGTCATGAGATCCAAAATAAATCTCTAAAAGTTGTTTAAATACTAAACTAGTAACCTAGGTTTATAGAAAATGAGTAAACTTGGATGGATAGTGCAGAAATCCACTTCTGGGGCCTACTTGGTGTGTGCTGGGGCTGAGACTTAAGCTTCTCACGTGCCTGGGCTGTTTCTGGAGTTGAACGCCAGGTTGTAACCCGTATCTGGCGTTGAACTCCAACTTGCAACCTGTTTCTGGCGCTGAACGCCAGACTGCAACATGGAACTGGCGTTAAACGCCAGTTTACATCGTCTATCTTCACGCAAAGTATGGACTATTATATATTGCTGGAAAGCTCTGGATGTCCACTTTCCAACTCAATTGAGAACGCGCCAATTGGACTCTTGTAGCTCCAAAAAATCTATTCCGAGTGAAGGGAGGTCAGAATCCAATAGTGTCAGTAGTCCTTTTTCAGCCTAAATTAGATTTTTGCTCAGCTTCCTCAATTTCAGTCAGAAAATACCTGAAATCATAGAAAAACACACAAACTCATAGTAAAATCCAGAAATATGAATTTTGCCTAAAAACTAATAAAAATATACTAAAAACTAACTAAAACATACTAAAATCTACATGAAATTATCCCCAAAAAACGTATAAAATATCCGCTCATCAGTGACACGTGGCAAAGCAAGAACAATCTATCTATCTATAATAAGAATGTAGTAGGTGGTTAGTTGCTCGACAAGCGGAGCTTCACATGGTTGACAAGTGTTAGCTTTCACTGCATGACACGTGGCAAAGCAATAAAAATCTATTAATATATAACAAGAATGTAGTAGGTGGTTAGTCACTCGAAAAGTGGAGTTTCAAAGGGTCGACAAGTGTTAGCTTTCACTGTGTGACGCGTGGCAATGCAATAAAAAAAAGTTAAAATAATAATAAATCTATTAATATATAATAAGAATGTAGTAGGTAGTTAGTTGCTCGATAAGTGGAGTTTCAAATGGTCGACAAGTGTTAGCTTTTACTGCGTGAAACATGGCAAAGCAATTAAAAACTGAAAAAATATTAATAAAATATCTAAGTTCGGTGAATAATGTAAGTATTGGGCTGGAATTTTAATAAAATTCAAATTTTATACCATCTATTAATATATAATAAGAATGTAGTAGGTGGTTAGTTGTTCGACAAGTGGAGCTTCACATGGTCGACAAGTGTTAGCCTTCACTGCATGACATGTGGCATGGCAACAAAAATCAATCTATCTATAATAAGAATGTAGTAGGTGGTTAGTTGCTCGACAAGTAGAGCTTCACATGGTCGACAAGAGTTCGCTTTCACTGCGGGACACGTGGAAAAGTGGTGCGCGAAATTGTGAACAATACTTTTTCACAACTCTCATAATCCCCGGTCATGAACCCCAAAAACTTGGTAGCTCAATACCATGGCATTACACAACTTCGCACAACTAACCAGCAAGTGCACTGGGTCGTCCAAGTAATAAACCTTACGCGAGTAAGGGTCGATCCCACGGAGATTGTTAGTATTGAAGCAAGCTATGGTCATCTTGTAAATCTTAGTCAGGCAAACTCAAATAGTAATGGTGATGAACGAAAATAACACAAAGGTAAAGATAGAGATACTTATGTAATTCATTGGTAGGAACTTCAGATAAGCGCATGAAGATGCCTTCCCTTCCGTCTCTCTGCTTTCCTACTGTCTTCATCCAATCCTTCTTACTCCTTTCCATGGCAAGCTTAAGCAAGGGTTTCACCGTTGTCAGTGGCTACCTCCCATCCTCTCAGTGAAAGCGATTGCATATGCTCTGTCACAGCATAGCGGAATTCATCTGTCGGTTCTCAATCAGGCCGGAATAGAATCCAGTGATTCTTTTGCGTCTGTCACTAACGCCCCGCCCTCAGGAGTTTGAAGCACGTCACAGTCATTCAGTCATTGAATCCTACTCAGAACACCACAGACAAGGTTAGACCTTCCGGATTCTCTTGAATGCTGCCATCAGTTCTCGCCTATACCACGAAGACTCTGATCTCACGGAATGGTTGGCTCGTTTGTCAGACGAGCACTCGGTTGTCAGGCGATCAACCATGCATCGTGCAATCAGGAATCCAAGAGATATTCACTAGAGCCTTGATCGCTTGTAGAACAAGAGTGGTTGTCAGTCACCTTGTTCATGGGTGAGAATGATGATGAGTGTCACGGATCATCACATTCATCAAGTTGAAGAACAAGTGATATCTTAGAACAAGAACAAGCGGAATTGAATGGAAGAACAATAGTAATTGCATTAATACTCGAGGTACAGCAGAGCTCCACACCTTAATCTATGGTGTGTAGAAACTCCACCGTTGAAAATACATAAGCATGAGGTCTAGGCATGGCCGAATGGCCAGCCTCCCAATGATCTAAGAACTAAAATGTCCAAAGATGATCTAGAGATCTAAAGTGATCAAAAGATTAAAATACAATAGTAAAAGGTCCTACTTATAGAAAACTAGTAGCCTAGGGTGTACAGAGATGAGTAAAAGACATAAAAATCCACTTCCGGGCCCACTTGGTGTATGCTTGGGCCGAGCAATGAAGCATTTTCGTGTAGAGACTCTTCTTGGAGTTAAACGCCAGCTTTTATGCCAGTTTGGGCGTTTAACTCCCATTTGGGTGCCAGTTCCGGCGTTTAACGCTGGAAATCTTGAAGGTGACTTTGAACGCCGGTTTGGGCCATCAAATCTTGGGCAAAGTATGGACTATCATATATTGCTGGAAAGCCCAGGATGTCTACTTTCCAACGCCGTTGAGAGTGCGCCAATTGGACTTCTGTAGCTCCAGAAAATCCACTTCGAGTGCAGGGAGGTCAGAATCCAACAGCATCTGCAGTCCTTTTTGGTCTCTGAATCAGATTTTTGCTCAGGTCCCTCAATTTCAGCCAGAAAATACCTGAAATCACAGAAAAACACACAAACTCATAGTAAAGTCCAGAAAAGTGAATTTTAACTAAAAACTAATAAAAATATACTAAAAACTAACTATATCATACCAAAAACATACTAAAAACAATGCCAAAAAGCATACAAATTATCCGCTCATCACAACACCAAACTTAAATTGTTGCTTGTCCTCAAGCAACTGAAAATCAAATAAGATAAAAAGAAGAGAATATGCAATGAATTCCAAAAACATCTATGAAGATCAGTATTAATTAGATGAGCGGGGCTTTTAGCTTTTTGCCTCTGAATAGTTTTGGCATCTCACTCTATCCTTTGAAATTCAGAATGGTTGGCTTCTTTAGGAACTTAGAATCCAGATAGTGTTAATGATTCTCCTAGTAAAGTATGATGATTCTTGAACAAAGCTACTTATTGAGTCTTGGCTGTGGCCCAAAGCACTCTGTCTTCCAGTATTACCACCGGATACATACATGCCACAGACACATAATTGGGTGCGCCTTTTCAGATTGTGACTCAGCTTTGCTAAAGTCCCCAATTAGAGGTGTCCAGGGTTCTTAAGCACACTCTTATTTGCCTTGGATCACAACTCTTATTTCTATATATATATATATTTTTTTTTTGAATAGAAATGCTTTTTCTTGCTTCAAGAATCATTGTTTATGATTTTTCAGATCCTCAGTAACATGTCTCCTTTTTCATCATTCTTTCAAGAGCCAACATTCATGAACCACAAATTCAAGATACATATGCACTGTTTAAGCATACATTCAGAGAACAAAAATATTACCACCACATCAAAATAACTAAACTGTTATAAAATTCAAAATTCATGCAATTCTTTCTTTTATCAATTAAGCACATTTTTATTTAAGAAAGGTGATGGATTCATAGGACATTCATAACTTTAAGGCATAGACACTAAGACACTAATGATCACAAGACACAAACATGGATAAACATAAGCATAAAATTCGAAAAACAGAAGAATAAAGAATAAGGAAATCAAAGAACGGGTCCACCTTAGTGATGGCGGCTCTTTCTTGCTCTTGAAGATCCTATGGAGTGCTTGAGCTCCTCAATGTCTCTTCCTTGTCTTTGTTGTTCCTCCCTCATGATTCTTTGGTCTTCTCTAATTTCATGGAGGATGATGGAGTGTTCTTGATGCTCCACCCTTAGTTGTCCCATGTTGGAACTCAACTCTCCTAGGGAGGTGTTTAATTGCTCCCAATAGTTTTGTGGAGGAAAGTGCATCCCTTGAGGAATCTCAGGGATCTCATGAAGAGTGGGATCTCTTGTGTGCTCCATCCTCTTCTTAGTGATGGGTTTGTCCTCATCAATGGGGGTGTCTCCCTCTATGTCAACTCCCACTGAATAACAGAGGTGACAAATGAGATGAGGAAAGGCTAACCTTGCCAAGGTAGAAGACTTGTCCACCACCTTATAGAGTTCTTGGGCTATAACCTCATGAACCTCTATTTCTTCTCCAATCATGATGCTATGGATCATGATAGCCCGGTCTATGGTAACTTCGGACCGGTTGCTAGTGGGAATGATTGAGCGTTGTATGAACTCTAACCATCCTCTAGCCACGGGCTTGAGGTCATGCCTTCTTAATTGAACCGGCTTTCCTCTTGAATCTCTCTTCCATTGGGCGCCCTCTTCACATATGACTGTGAGGACTTGGTCCAACCTTTGATCAAAGTTGACCCTTCTAGTGTAAGGATGTTCATCTCCTTGCATCATAGGCAAGTTGAACGCCACCCTCACACTTTCCGAACTAAAATCCAAGTATTTCCCCCGAACCATAGTGTTCCGAGGGTTACCTGAAACGTGTAGCTCGGTCGTCTGGAAAGGCCCGAGGTGGGGGTTCAGGGACCCGAGCTTGATATGTAGAGTGGTTGGTGGTTGTACCTGCAATGACACTCCGATGCTTAAGTTAGCATGGGTCCAAGCAGATAGGTGTAGAATGTGGAATGAATGCCATACCTGGGTGCTCCAGTGTATTTATAGTAGTTGGCCGTGATCTTCCCTGGATAAGATATTCTTATCTTATCTTATCTTTGGGAGTTTTATCTCTATCTTTGTGGAACCGCATTTTCTAGGCCTTTTCGGCCTTTAGGTTTTTGGGCTGCGTTCCTTTTGATGGGCCTTCCTTGCTTTATTGTCCGAGGTCCGACCTTTAGGCATGAGCCTTAGGACGAGGTCGGACCTTTTATGATTTTGCCGAGTTTGGAGGAGTCCGGTCAGGGTATGAACAGTGCCCCTGCCCGAGTTCGTCCTTTTTGGGAGGTCGAGCTCGGGCACAGTAGTTTTTCAAAATTTAAAAAAATGGCCGTTCCTGCATTTATTGCATTTTACCGTTTTTCCTCGATTTCCGTTCGGGCTCTGTGAAGGCTTTATTTATTTGCCCCTTTCCTCCTTTTTTCTGCGTTTTTGTTTTATCTTTTTCGAGCACTGCTTCTTCTTTCTCTTTGCTCTGCTTTCCCGAATCTCTCTGTGTGCCGTCGTTTCGTTCTCCTTGCTTCGGAGCTCGTCGTCTTCGTTTCTTTCTTCCAGGTTTGTTCCCATGCTTCTCTTTTCTTGTGCACATATGCTTCTGTTCTTTGTGTGGCCCTTGTTTGTTTCTTTTTCTTTATGCCTGGGTTTCCCCGAAAAGAGGCGCCGCCATTGCTTGTTGTTTGTATATGGGGGGGCTCTTTTTGTTCTCTGGTATTTTTTGTTCCGGGTTGCCGTATTTTCTTCGTGGGGTTTTTGTTTCTTGCTTGGCTAACTGGGTTTTCGCTGTCTTCTTTATGTGATTTTTGCTTGCTGTTGTATTCTTCTTTGTAGGTAAGAATTTTATGTCTCGAAAGGTTCTTCAAGCGATGTCGACAAAGATTCCATGTGGTCTTGGTTGGGTAGTGATGGTGTTTTTGTGGAAAAACGAATTTCCAACACACAAATCCAACCGGCAAGTGTACCGGGTCGCATCAAGTAGTAATAACTCACAAGAGTGAGGTCGATCCCACAGGGATTGATGGATCAAGCAATTTTAGTGGGTGATTAGTTTAGTCAAGCTAACATTGAAGTGAATTTGGATGAAGTGTAACCAACAGAAAGTAAATAGCAAGGAAAATTAAAGTGCAGAAAGTAAAATTGCAAGTAACTTAAAGAACAAGAAAGTAAAATTGCAAGAATCTTAAATGACAAGAAATATAAATTGCATGAAAAGTAAAGGGGGGTTGGGTGCTGGAAATTAAATGAAAGCTTAAGCAATTGGAAATTTAAATTGCAGAAAATGTAAATGTGCAGGAAATTTAAAGAAAGCAGTAAAGCAAAGCGTA
Organism: Arachis hypogaea; assembly: GCF_003086295.3. Lineage (NCBI taxonomy): Eukaryota > Viridiplantae > Streptophyta > Magnoliopsida > Fabales > Fabaceae > Arachis > Arachis hypogaea. The sequence goes on along the minus strand of NC_092041.1, from coordinate 76,772,591 downwards.
GAACAATTGCATAGAGATTAACTTGCAGGAAAGTAATTTGGGATCATGAACAGAAATGTAAAATGAAGAACAAGTGCAGAAGAGTTAAATTGCTTGAAAGTTACTTGAAAGCCAATGGAACAGTGAAAATAGAAGAGCAGCCAAGAATTCAACTCAATTTCAAAATAAAATTGAGGATCTCAAGGAATCAAAGAGACTAGAAAACAAGTCTAGATCTCACTCCCTTCCTTGATCCAACCAAGAAACAGATTGAAGAAGAAATGAAGATGGAAGCAGTAAATGAAGATTCAGATTCAATTCTCAATTTTCTAAAATTATGCAGAAGAAGAACAAAGAGAGATCTTAGACCAAGAAGGAAACAGAATTCCTTCACTTCTCAATCCAAGCTTCAGACTTAACAAGGAAAATTAAAAGAGAGAGAGAGCTATCAAATCCTAATGGAGCCGGCCTCCTTTCAAAGATGGAAATGATGCCTTATATAGGCTTTACAAAATAAAAATTAAAACAAATTACAATTAAAATGAAAATCCCAATCTAATTGATCCATGTGCCTTTGAGTGATGATGTGGGCTTTTCTTGCTTTGGATTTGAGGAGAAATGGGTTTGGTTGGCCTTGATTCAATTTGGAGAGGAATTGAATTTAAATGGAATTTTGGTTGGATTTTTGGCCCATGAGTGTTTGCTTCCAATTTGCTTCCAGGAGGCTGCCCTGCCCTTGTGGAGGGCAGGGCAGAAAATTGAAGCTTGGTGCGTGGATTTGGTGCGGCCTTGTGCGAGTCTGGCACGAGTTTGGTGCGCCAGAGGCTGCCCTGCCCGTGCCAAGGGCAGGGCGAGAAAGTTGGTGCTGCCAGATTGAGGATTGCGTGCGGATGGTGCTGCCAGGAGAGGAAATTGGTGCGCCAAATTTGTTGCTTGGTGCGCCAAGTTCTTGTGCCATCCAAATGCTGCCCTGCCCGCGCCAAGGGCAGGGCAATGTTCCTTCCTTCACGTCCCAAGTTCGAATCACGGAGGAGGCAAACACGCTACATCATTTTCCTTGGCTTCTTTTTGCTTATTTTTGGCCCTTAAAGATGCCTCTCGTTCCTGCCCCAATTGTGCGCCAAATATGGATTTCTATATATCGTTGAAAAGCTCTGAATGTCAGCTTTCCAACGCAACTGGAAGCACATCAATCGGACTTCTGTAGCTCAAGTTATAGCCCTTTGAAGGAGGCATGGTCATGCTGTTAGCGCCCAGATTTTACCTTAGCGAAATTCTTGCTTCCATTCCTCAATGTGCATCACGATTCTGCCCTTGGCAAGGGCAGGGCAGAATCGTGTTGGCTGCTTCCTTCCTTGATTTGGTCATGGGCCACGCTTTTAAAAGCGTGGCCTAAGGCTCCAAAGTGTACCCCAACTTCAAAGTGTACCCCAAAGCTCTTTTTTTCTCCTTTTTTTGTGCTTCTTTGCTTCTTTTTCTTCTTATTTCCTACAAGATTTATAAAATTAAAATATCAAGAAAATATATCATTTAAGTACAAAAAGCATTCAATATTTAAGCACAAATCATCAATTTCTTGTATGAAAAATCATAGAAAATGGGTATATGATGACTTGTCATCACAACACCAAACTTAAACCTTGCTTGTCCCCAAGCAAGAAAAGAATCATGCAATAGAAATTGACAATCCAAGGTGAGAAGAGTAGCAAGTTAATGTTCATGGCAAGCTAGTTTTCTATGCATGCTACAATTACAAAAGAGATGTAAATGATTGATGCTTCTATCTAGCTTATTTTATGAAATCTTTTTCTTATAATTCTTCCTTGAAACAAGCTTTTGATTTTTTTTTTTTTTAGCTTCTCCTTTTGGGTGCTTTGCCCCATGAGTAAATAACAAAGCTACGACTTCTAAATGCTTTGTTTTCAAGTATTACCACTTGATACATAAGCACCACAAGCATTTAATTAGAGGACTTCATTAAGCTCATTTTTTCTTTTCTTTTCTTGACTCTCTAATCATTGATGCTTAGAGCCTTAAGCTTTGAGGGAGTGCTTTTGCACTTGAGCCTAGCCTTGACTTCTAAGTGTTTTGTTTTCAAGCATTTGGCTTGATACATAAACACCACAAGCACTTAGCAAATAAATTGCCATTGGTACTCAGAGCCTTCAACTTTCTCATTCTTTCCCTTTTTCTTTTCTTGCTTTAATTGTATTTGCTTCTTCAAGGTTTTCATGATTTCAAGAGATTTCACAAAATGTACTAGATGAAAAACTTCAATTAAATAAAATCCAATGCAATTGAACAACAATCAATCATACTAGCTTTCCAATATTTGTATGCACATGCTAAAATCTTCTTTAATGCCTTGTTTGTTTATGATCATGATGCTTTTTTTGCTTTTGAATTCACAAAACTCAAGTTGATAGTCATAATGTCACAACAACATATTTCAAATCAAATTCAAGCTATGCTTAGTCATACCACACATGTATACAGAAAATATAAAGACTATCATGCAATTTAAATTGCTGGAAACAAAGGAGAGGAAAAGGAACTTTACAACCTTGTAGTTCATCTTCATTATTGTTGTCCTTTTTCTCCAATTCTTCCCTTTCCCTTGCCAACTTAAAGTGCTTGCTCATCCTCAAACAACAATTAGAACAATGGCTATGGGGCTAGGATGGATCATGAATGTCTTACACAATGAAATGTTAGTAGCACATGTGTTTTAAGCAAGCAAAAATAAGGATAACAATCAAGGCACAAGAGACAAAGACATTTTGATTGCAAACATAAGAGGGTGTGCATGATACATTGCATAAAAAAAATAAGTGGCACACCAAACTTAGTGTGACACTTTCACTTGAAATTAATACAAGTATCTAGTAAGCATTGGAACCAAATTTTGTTGCATTGCAACACCAAACTTAGAATGCAACCATATGTCAATTTATTTGAACTAAGACTAAACAAAAGAAACTGTTATTTGTTGAATATAATCACCAAGCCAAGAATATGTCATGAATAAAGATCTCTTGGTGATATATTAACAAAGACAGTTAAGGAGCAAAATAAGTGGAAGCATAAAAAATAAGGAAATAACTAAAGTAAACAGAATAATAAAATGTCAAACCAAAAGAAAAACAACACTGCAAAGGCTTTATGATTATGCAGACAAGTGGTGTTGCTTAATGAATTGCATAGAGAATTAAGTGGCACACCAAACTTAGAATCTTAGTGTGTCACTTCCATTTTTGATTTGATGCAATCATCCAAAAAGATTGAAAACAAGTTGTTGCAAGACAACACCAAACTTAGAATGTAACCATATGCCCATTTATTGAATTTAAACAAAGTAAAGAACGAAAACAAAGAAGAGAAGAAATTATACCTACGGTTGGGTTACCTCCCAACAAGTGCTCTTTTAGTGTCATTAGCTTGACATGTTGTTCTTCACTTTCTTCCTCTTCTTCCAATTGGTTAAGAGGAAAGACTTCAAGGGGGGAGAAGTTTCAGCTTTTGTCCCCTTTCTTGGTTTCCTCTCAGCAAGCTTTCTTTTGAAATTGGCTTGGTTGAGCTTGCTTGCTGACTTAGGGACAGAATTGGTGCTCTTGTTAGTTGCCTTCACTTCTTTGATGTTAAAACATGGTTGCTGTGTGATTTTTGGAGTTTGATCTTCATCCAGAGCCTTTTGAATTGGTGGTTCAATGAGCTTGTCCTTCATGTGCCTCTCTGTTTCCCTTGAGTTTGGACGTTCTTGATTGTCCTCCTCACTAGCTTGTTCTTCCCCTTCCTCTTTTACACTCAACATTTGCTTTAGTAGCTCTTTCATGGAGGAGGTTTGTTGATCTTCCCAAGCTTTCTTCATCTCCTCTTCATACCTTTCAATCATGGATTCAAGTGTTGAGAGTTGTTGGGTCAGGAAAGTTTGTGAGAGTTGTGAGTCTTTATGTTCCCTTGTCATCTCAAGTGCAATTTCATTTTCAACCACCTTGTTCTTCATTGAAAGTTCACTTGATACAGTAGCCTCCTCATCTTGCTCTTCCTCCATTGAAATTTCAATTGATATAGGAACCTCTTCTTCCTCTTCTTCACTCACAGATTGTTCTGTCCAGCGTTGTTTTTGTTCTTCCATAATTTGTTCTTGTCTTTCCAATAATTCTCTGGACTTTTGAAGGGGATCCTCAGCCACTAGCTCAAAGGATAAAGGTTGAGAGAAATTTTGTGGTTGGTGAGATGAGTTGTATGGATCTTGGAGGGAATTTTGTGTTGAGGCATAATTAAATGATGAAGAATTTTGAAATGAGAGACTGGGAAGTAAGGGTGGATAATTTTTCATGTGATTTGACTGCTTAGAATTTGCAGTTTCTTGGTGATACTCCCATCCACCATGAGGATAATGATATGAATCATTTTGTGGTGGTGGTTGGTATCCCTCATAATTCTCTTGCTCATCTTGGGGTTCTGAAGCAAACCTCCATGGATTGGAGTGCTCAGAATTTGTGTCTTCCTGGTGATATTCCCAACCATAATTAGGATACTGACTTGAATCATATTGTGATGGCGGGCAATATCCCATGAAGTTTGTTTGACTAAAAGATGAGGTGAACTCCATTTGAATTTTGCAAAACACAACACCATTGAAAATTGAAAGTCATGTCACAGAGACAGAATTTCTTTGTGAGGCAAAAACACAAACACCTTGGTTTCAACTTAGAACAGAGAACAAAAAAGAAAAAATGCTTGATCTAGACTTCTCACCCACTTAATCATTGTTGATCTAATCAATCCCCCGCAACGGCGCCAAAAACTTGATGGTGTTTTTGTGGAAAAACGAATTTCCAACACACAAATCCAACCGGCAAGTGTACCGGGTCGCATCAAGTAGTAATAACTCACAAGAGTGAGGTCGATCCCACAGGGATTGATGGATCAAGCAATTTTAGTGGGTGATTAGTTTAGTCAAGCTAACATTGAAGTGAATTTGGATGAAGTGTAACCAACAGAAAGTAAATAGCAAGGAAAATTAAAGTGCAGAAAGTAAAATTGCAAGTAACTTAAAGAACAAGAAAGTAAAATTGCAAGAATCTTAAATGACAAGAAATATAAATTGCATGAAAAGTAAAGGGGGGTTGGGTGCTGGAAATTAAATGAAAGCTTAAGCAATTGGAAATTTAAATTGCAGAAAATGTAAATGTGCAGGAAATTTAAAGAAAGCAGTAAAGCAAAGCGTAGAACAATTGCATAGAGATTAACTTGCAGGAAAGTAATTTGGGATCATGAACAGAAATGTAAAATGAAGAACAAGTGCAGAAGAGTTAAATTGCTTGAAAGTTACTTGAAAGCCAATGGAACAGTGAAAATAGAAGAGCAGCCAAGAATTCAACTCAATTTCAAAATAAAATTGAGGATCTCAAGGAATCAAAGAGACTAGAAAACAAGTCTAGATCTCACTCCCTTCCTTGATCCAACCAAGAAATAGATTGAAGAAGAAATGAAGATGGAAGCAGTAAATGAAGATTCAGATTCAATTCTCAATTTTCTAAAATTATGCAGAAGAAGAACAAAGAGAGATCTTAGACCAAGAAGGAAACAGAATTCCTTCACTTCTCAATCCAAGCTTCAGACTTAACAAGGAAAATTAAAAGAGAGAGAGAGCTATCAAATCCTAATGGAGCCGGCCTCCTTTCAAAGATGGAAATGATGCCTTATATAGGCTTTACAAAATAAAAATTAAAACAAATTACAATTAAAATGAAAATCCCAATCTAATTGATCCATGTGCCTTTGAGTGATGATGTGGGCTTTTCTTGCTTTGGATTTGAGGAGAAATGGGTTTGGTTGGCCTTGATTCAATTTGGAGAGGAATTGAATTTAAATGGAATTTTGGTTGGATTTTTGGCCCATGAGTGTTTGCTTCCAATTTGCTTCCAGGAGGCTGCCCTGCCCTTGTGGAGGGCAGGGCAGAAAATTGAAGCTTGGTGCGTGGATTTGGTGCGGCCTTGTGCGAGTCTGGCACGAGTTTGGTGCGCCAGAGGCTGCCCTGCCCGTGCCAAGGGCAGGGCGGGAAAGTTGGTGCTGCCAGATTGAGGATTGCGTGCGGATGGTGCTGCCAGGAGAGGAAATTGGTGCGCCAAATTTGTTGCTTGGTGCGCCAAGTTCTTGTGCCATCCAAATGCTGCCCTGCCCGCGCCAAGGGCAGGGCAATGTTCCTTCCTTCACGTCCCAAGTTCGAATCACGGAGGAGGCAAACACGCTACATCATTTTCCTTGGCTTCTTTTTGCTTATTTTTGGCCCTTAAAGATGCCTCTCGTTCCTGCCCCAATTGTGCGCCAAATATGGATTTCTATATATCGTTGGAAAGCTCTAAATGTCAGCTTTCCAACGCAACTGGAAGCACATCAATCGGACTTCTGTAGCTCAAGTTATAGCCCTTTGAAGGAGGCATGGTCATGCTGTTAGCGCCCAGATTTTACCTTAGCGAAATTCTTGCTTCCATTCCTCAATGTGCATCACGATTCTGCCCTTGGCAAGGGCAGGGCAGAATCGTGCTGGCTGCTTCCTTCCTTGATTTGGTCATGGGCCACGCTTTTAAAAGCGTGGCCTAAGGCTCCAAAGTGTACCCCAACTTCAGTGTACCCCAAAGCTCTTTTTTTCTCCTTTTTTTGTGCTTCTTTGCTTCTTTTTCTTCTTATTTCCTACAAGATTTATAAAATTAAAATATCAAGAAAATATATCATTTAAGTACAAAAAGCATTCAATATTTAAGCACAAATCATCAATTTCTTGTATGAAAAAGCATAGAAAATGGGTATATGATGACTTGTCATCAGGTAGACCCTCTTCCTCTAAGAGTCCCTTCTGTGGTAGATTCTGAGTATTTAGCTAGGTTCCGTAGGCACTGTAGCATATGTGAAAATAGAGAGTCTGAGAGGGATTATGAACTAGTAGCCCCGGATTCCGAGGAGAGAGTGTGCTTCCCGCCCTTAGATAGTTCTGAGAAGCTCTTCTTTTATGCTTATGATTGTTTTTTCTCTAAGCTGAGTGTCCGACTTCCCTTTACCGATCTGGAGTCTGAGGTGTTATGGTCTTGTAACCTTGCCCCTACGCAGCTTCATCCAAATTCTTGGGCGTTTTTAAAGCTGTTTCAACTTTTGTGTCAGTTTTTGGGCGTCTCTCCCTCTATTTCTCTTTTTTCCTATTTGTTTGTGTTGACGAAGCCGGGGTCGGGTGGAGGGAAGGTATCTTGGGTCTCTTTTAGGGCTAACCAGGGAAGGAAGTTTTGTACCCTGTATGATGAGTCCTTTCATGATTTTAAGAACTTTTATTTCAAGGTCCGGGCTACTGGAGACGTCCGACCTTTCTTTCTAGATGAGAGTGGGGAGCCTTCTTTTCCTCTTTGTTGGCAGGAGAATGTAGTGTCTGCTAAGTACACCTTTGAGAGTCTAGATGAGGTGGAGCAGGCTTTTGTGGGTGTGGTGAGCAGTTTATGGGGTCGGGCACCTCACTTGGACACGAAGAAAATGTTGGGAGATCCAAGCCTTCTCCGTTCCGAGTTAGGTAGTTCCCGACCTCTCCGAGATTCATCTTTTTTAGTATTTTTGGTTTTGCTTGTTTTGGTGGAATTTCTGTTGTGGTAATCCTTTTTCTTTTATTTCTGCAGAGATGTCTTCTCAGGCGGATTCCATGAAGTTCCTTCGTCGGACGAAGAAGTCTGTGGCTGCTCGAAATATCGAGGCTGGGGAGGCTTCTGCCCGATCTTCTCCGAAGAAGACTACTGTGGGTGTCACTACTCGGTCGAAGACTATTCCGACTCCCCAGTTCCGACCTATAAGTCAAGATCCTCCGACCTCTGGGCCTGCTACCTCTCCTCCTCCTCCGTCCTCGGGTCCTCCTCCCAAGAAGCAGAAGACCTCTCAAGAGCTTGCGGGTTTTAACGATAAGGATTTCGATGCTCTTTGTAAAACCCGGTTAATTAACGGCTAATTAACCCATAAATGAGAATTTATTCTAGAAAGCCTAAAATGTGATTTTTATGGCTAAATATGATAGAGGAGATTGAGACGAGAATTTTGGTACCAATTTTATAGAATTCGGACCAAGATTGGACCAAACGGGCCAAACCGGGCCAATTGGACCCAAAGTGGGCCCTTGGCCCAACATAACTTAACCAAAACCCTAGTTTTCAGCACTCTCTCTCCTCATTTGTTACACACACAAGCTGAAATGGTGGAGAGGAAGGGAAGAACATTCTCTCAACTTCTCTCTCTCACTTAATCTTCAAACCACCATAACTTTTGATCTAGAGCTCCGATTGCCGCCCCGTTTGCGGCCACGCGTTCACCGCGGAGAGCTCTACAAAACCCATATAACCAATCTTGAGGTAAGCCACGTGTTTCTGTTCGAAATCTCAGCCCCTATTTTCGAGTTTTATGGGTGAAATGTTGAGATTTTGGGTTCTTTGATGTTATAGGACCCAACTCTCTTGAAGGAGAAGGTTAAGCTTGTCTCCTTGGACCTTGGGTGAGGTAAGGTTCTCAACCCTAGTGTATTTTTGTTGTTTTATGATGTTTGGGTTTGAGATGTTGTGTATGGGTATGATGGTTGTGGCTTAGGTTGTGTATGTGTGGATATTGGAGCTTGATTGGTGATTTTGAAAAGTTTGGAAAGGGTTTGGTGGTGCAAAAATCTGTTCTTGGAAGTGTTGAGGCCTTGAGAGCTTGTGGATAAGTGGTTTAGAAGTGCTCCGGTGGAGCTTGGGAAATTCGGCTAAGGTATGGTTTCGGTTTCCCGTATCTAATATGTAATGTGATAGGAAATACTTAGGCTAGAGGCCCTAAGATAGGCATTGAATGGTTGATGTTATTGAATGATTGAGATATATGATGTGGTCATATATGTGATGATGATTATTGATGCCTTAGTGGTATGATGTGTGAGAAATATGCATGTTGTGATATATGCTTGATTATTGGTTATGGTTGAATTGTGGGTTGAACCATGTTGATGGTGAATATGATATTGATTATGTATAATGATGGTTAATTGGAATTGGTGTTGTTGAGAATTGGCATGAGGAATAGTATATGATATGTCAATATGTTTGAGTTTGAGCCACTTAGGTGAAGTGGGCTAAAATGATGAGGTAGTGATTTTGTATATTGTGGTAATGTGTCAATGTGTGAGTTGAGGAGGCTTGATGTTGAATTTGATACATTTTGATTGATTTTAAAGAAAAGGGATGAAATTGGCATGTTTTGATTGATTTTGGAAAGAGTTGAAAATGGTTTGTTTTGAAAATGGCATATTGTGGTTTTGTATGAAAATATGGTTTTTGGGCAAACTTTGACGGGACATAACTTGGACTACGGATCCCCGTTTTGTACCAAATCTGTTTAGAAATGAAATTTGGATCCGGGATGTCCATGCCGTTTGAAGAACGGGCGAAAAACGATTTAAAATGAGGAAGTTATGTCCGTTGGGAGATTGGGGTAAAAATCTGTGAATTCTGCAGCTTTTAACTTAGAAAATTTTTAGCAGAATCACCCCTTGCGCGTGGGCGCACCTGGCGCGTACGCGCCGATCTTCCGAAAAGCGCCATCCACGCGTACGCGTGATGTGCGCGGGCGCGCCGATTGTGCTGCACCCAATGCCCAGCCATTTTCCAGAGGTTATGCCAGAACTGTGCCGGTGTTGTGCCTGGGGCACGAGAACACCCGCGCGTACGCGAGATTGACGCGTGCGCGTCGATGGGCAAGTTTGGAATCCACGCGTTAGCGTGCATGACGCTTACGCGTCGATGAGTTTTTGAGGCCATCCACGCGTGCGCGTAGAGTGCGCGTACGCGCGGCCCTGTTTTCATCCCAAAGTTGATTTTTGAGTTTTAAAAGCCAAATCTCATACTTCTAAGCCTCCGATCTCACCATTTATGTCTTAAATCATTATGGCATGCCTAGCTATTAAAAAAGGGCTAGTGAATGTGATAACTTGCGAGTGAAGCAAGGGAAATACGAATGATCAATGAGGATCAAGATGATTATGTGAGATGTGGAGGATGGTGGTGGAAGTGCTTGTTATGCCATGGGCCGAAAGGCTATAATTGTTAATGATATGGCTGGTTATGGATTTAACCGTGAGCCGGAATAGCTGTGTATGCTATGAATATTGGCTGGTTCTGGATTGAACCGTGAGCCGGAATGGCTGATATGGATGTTGATCCATGGATGAGAATTCATGCATGTTGATGCTGAATTATTGATAAATGTGAAATTGCACTTCCACTATCTGAGTACGAGTTTCCTTGGGTAGTAGCAGTGGCTAGCCACCACGTGCTCCAGGTTGAGACTCGAAGCTCTGTTAACCCTATGTTGTAAGTGTGGCCGGGCACTGTGAAAGGCCTGGATGAGCTCGAACCCCCGTAAATATTCACCAGTGAGGGTGATTGATATGGATCATGTTTATGATCAAGTTTAAAACGAGTATAACTCGAGTTTGGGGATGCACGACAGAGGGACAGTCCAATGGTTAGCGACCAGGACTTGTCGGGTTGGCTATATAACCGACAAGATGATATCATCGGCCACTAGGGACAGGCATTCATCATATGCATACTATGTGAATTGTTTGAGATTGCCTATTTGACTGCATATTAATTGTTATTTGTCTAAATGTCTTAACTGCTCCTATTTGTATATTCTTTGTTTGATATAACTGTGTTTGCTATATTATACTCCTGCTGGTGGTTGGGAGGTCTGAAGGAATTGGAAAGGGAAGTATTAGTTAGACTGAAGAATCTTTAGTCAGATGCCCTTATATGGTTTAGCTTGTTATAAGCTTTGATATTATTCGGAGGAAGTCCTAGGATTGCCTTTGGCTTTCCTCCATTATTATGTATTATATATGTGGGAGCTGTTACCTGCTGGGAACCTCTGGTTCTCACCCATGCGGATTTTGTGGTTTTCAGATGCAGGACGTGAGGTTTCCCGCTGATGCATGCTGGAGACTCCTAGATTGCGAAGATTCCTTGTTCTTGGGGACTATGTTTTTGGTTTATATGTTTTGCTTAGACACTTTGATCTCCATTAAATAATACAAACTGTGATGACTCCTCTTATGGGAGATTTTGGAGAATAGGTTTTATGTATTTGTGTCCCTTTGGGTTTCCCTTGGGGTTTTCCTTATTTTATCATATGTATATACTGTTATGCTCGGACCGGTTATCTTCGCAGCCGGATCTTGAGTCTTGATATTCCTGTTTTTGACACTCCTTTGTATATATATATAATCTCGCGTTGGTTATCCTTGTTCGTTACGTTATCGATCGGAGTGTTGCGCTTTAAGGTTGTGGTTTTTGTTTACCCCTTTTTCTACAAAGGCTCCTAGTTATAATCAATTATTCATACTACTATACGTACTAAATTTTGTTTTAGAGGTTGTAATACTTTGCCATCTTTGAATTATGACTTAAGCATAAGACTCTGTATGGTAGGGTGTTACATTATGGTATCAGAGCAGTTCGTTCCTGTAGAGCCTGAGGGATGGACTGATTATGCTTCTGTGCATTCTCTGTGTGTGTGTTATGTGCTATTAGTATATCTGCTTGATATAATTGGCATAAACGTTCATGAGCATGCATTTGGGACTTTGAAGTACTAGACTTCCGATATTGAGACTGATCAACTTAATATCGATTGTTTGGTATGTATAGGAACCAGATGGAGCCTCGTGGACGCGGTAGAGGTAGTGCGAGAGGTCGTACGAGTGCTCGTGCACCAGAGAATAACCCTAATGACCCGGTGAACTTTATGGCTGCGTTGGGGAACATGGCTGCTGCTATGCAAGCCACTGCTGAGGCTCTTGGTCAACAGATGAACAACCATGGTAATGATGGAGGTGGAGTTCAGGGTCCGATGACCTTGGCAAACTTTTTGAAGGTTAATCCACCTAAGTTCAAGGGAACTACTAGTCCGACTGAGGCTGATACATGGTTTCAAGCTATAGAGCGAGCGCTGCAAGCGCAAGTGGTGCCTGAAGGGCAGCGTGTTGAGTTTGCTACCTATATGCTTGTCGGTGAAGCGTCGCATTGGTGGCAAGGTATCCGACGTCTTCTGCAGCAAGGCGATGACTATATCACTTGGAATGTTTTCCAAGAGGAGTTCTATAAGAAGTACTTTCCGACTTCTGCTAGGACGGCTAAGGAACTTGAATTGTTACAGCTGAAGCAGGGTACTATGTCCATATCAGAGTATACTGACAAGTTTGAGGAGCTGTTCAGGTTCTCTCGTATGTGCCAAGGGACTCCGGTGGACTATGAGGAATGGAAGTGTGTTAAGTATGAAGGAGGACTCCGGAGTGATATCTTCAGTTCAGTGGGACCAATGGAGATTAGGACCTTCTCCGAGTTGGTAAACAAGTGTAGGGTTGCTGAAGAGTGTGTGAAGAGGGCAACCGCTGAGAAAGGGAGTCAAAGGGGATCATTCCCACAGAACCGAGGGAAGAGCTTTGCACCTAGAGGTTCGTCTTTCAAGAGAGGAAGCTCTTTCAGGAGGCCCAACAACAACAACAATTCCCAAGGGAAGAAGTTTGGGAAGCAGCCTAAGAATGATCAAGCTTGCACTAGGTGTGGGAGTCACCATCCGGGAGCACCATGCAAGGCCGGATGGGGTTTGTGCTACAATTGTGGAAAAGCGGGGCATAAAGCCGCCAATTGTCTGGAGAGACAGAAACAAGGTGCTGGGAAGGCACAACAGACTGGTCGGGTGTTCACCACTTCAACTGTAGGAGCTGAGGGATTTGAGACACTCATTCGAGGTAACTGTGAAATGGCTGGTCAAACTTTAAATGCTTTATTTGATTCGGGAGCATCACATTCATTCATTGCATTTGAAAAAGCCCATGAGTTAGGATTGAAGATTGTAACTTTAGGTTATGATCTAAGAGTGTACAATGCTACCCATGAAGCCATGGTAACTAGGCTAGGATGCCCGGAAGTTTCCTTTAGATTCAAGCAGCGTGATTTTGTTCATAATTTAATCTGCTTGCCGATGATTGGTCTTGATCTTATCTTGGGATTGGACTGGTTATCTAAGAACCATGTTCTGCTTGATTGTTCTACAAAGTCGGTGTACTTTATGCCGGAAGATACAGAAGGGCCGGTAGTGGTAAATAATTATTACTTGAATTCGATGATGGTGAATTGTTCCGGAACCGAATGTCAGGGTATCATGTTGTTAGCCGCGGGTGTTTCAGGTGATGATCAAAGGTTGGAACAGATTCCGGTTGTGTGTGAGTTTCCGGAAGTGTTTCCTGATGATATTGATGAGTTTCCACCTAACCGAGAGGTTGAGTTCTCTATTGAATTGGTGCCCGGGGCGGGGCCAATCTCAAGTGCTCCTTATAGGATGTCACCGTTAGAGATGAACGAGCTAAAGTCTCAGTTAGAGGATTTGTTGGGAAAGAATTTTATACGGCCAAGTGTCTCTCCGTGGGGTGCTCCAGTGTTACTGGTGAAGAAGAAGGATGGGAGTATGCGGCTTTGTGTGGATTACAGGCAGCTGAACAAGGTTACAATAAAGAATAAGTACCCATTGCCGAGAATTGATGATCTCATGGATCAGTTACAAGGAGCTGGAGTTTTCTCCAAGATCGATTTGCGATCCGGTTATCACCAGATAAGGGTGAGGGATGAGGATATCCCTAAGACCGCTTTCAGAACGCGTTATGGTCATCACGAGTACACGGTAATGTCATTTGGGTTGACAAACGCTCCTGCGGTATTCATGGATTACATGAATAGAGTTTTCCGCCCGTTTCTGGATAAGTTCGTTGTTGTCTTCATTGATGACATACTGATTTACTCCAAGACTGAAGAAGAGCATGCGGAACACTTGAGGACCGTGTTGCAGATCCTAAAGGAGAAGAAACTCTATGCAAAATTGTCGAAGTGTGAGTTTTGGAAGAGTGAGGTGAAGTTTTTGGGCCATGTGGTGAGTAAGAAGGGAATAGCCGTAGATCCAACAAAGGTGGAGGCTGTGATGGATTGGAAGCAACCAACCACCGTAACAGAGGTAAGGAGTTTTCTGGGTTTAGCTGGCTATTACCGAAGGTTTATCAAAGGCTTTTCACAGATAGCTTTGCCAATGACAAAGTTAACCCGCAAAGACACTCCATTTGTTTGGACTCCTGAGTGCGAGGAGAGCTTTCAGACATTGAAGAAAAAGTTGACTACTGCACCTGTGTTAGTGTTACCTGAGCCGAATGAGCCATTTGAGGTGTATTGTGATGCCTCATTGAAGGGTCTAGGATGCGTGCTGATGCAGCATCGTAATGTGGTGGCGTATGCCTCACGACAGTTGAGACCACATGAAGTTAGTTACCCTACGCACGATTTGGAACTCGCTGCGGTTGTGTTTGCCTTGAAGGTGTGGAGGCATTATCTCTATGGGGTTAAGTTCCAAGTTTTCTCTGATCATAAGAGCTTGAAGTATCTCTTTGATCAGAAAGAGCTTAATATGAGGCAGAGGAGGTGGATGGAATTGTTGAAAGACTACGACTTTGAGTTGCATTACCATCCGGGAAAGGCGAATGTAGTGGCAGATGCGTTGAGTCGGAAGTCGTTATATGTGGCTTGGATGATGCTTCAAGAGGAGAAGTTGCTCAAGGGATTCGAGAGTCTGAAAATTGGTGCTCGAGAAGTATCCGGAACCTTGTGTTTGAGCCGATTAGAAATCTCAAGTGACTTTAAGTCCGAACTCCTAAAGGCTCATCAAAATGATGAAGCGTTATGGAAGGTGTTACCGGCTATTGAGCAAGGAAAACGGTGGAGAGTGTCGGAAGAAAAAGATGGGTTATGGAGATTCAAGGGTAGGATCATTGTGCCGGATGTTGGCACTTTGAGGCAAGATATTTTAAAGGAGGCACACAAAAGCGGATTTTCCATTCACCCGGGAAGTACTAAGATGTACCATAATTTAAAGGCGATGTTTTGGTGGCCGGGTATGAAGAATAATGTGGCGGAATATGTTTCAAAGTGCTTAACTTGTCAAAAGGTAAAGATTGAACATCAAAGACCTTCCGGGATGTTGCAACCTTTAGAGATTCCACAATGGAAGTGGGAAAGTATTGCAATGGACTTTGTGTCGGGATTGCCAAGGACTAGGGCTGGTTTTGATGCTATTTGGGTGATTGTGGACCGACTGACGAAGTCAGCTCACTTTTGCCCATTCGTATGACTTATACCCTTGAGGAGCTAGCACGGTTATACATAAAGGAGATTGTGAGACTTCATGGTGTACCTGCTACTATAATCTCTGATAGAGATCCTCGTTTCACTTCAAGGTTTTGGGGTGCATTTCAGAAAGCTTTTGGAACCCGATTAAGCTTGAGCACGGCTTACCATCCTCAAACAGATGGTCAATCTGAAAGGACGATCCAAACACTAGAGGATATGTTGAGAGCTTGTGTTTTGGACCAACCGGTGAGTTGGGATCGGTATATGCCATTAGTGGAGTTTGCATACAATAATAGCTATCATGCGAGCATTGGGATGGCTCCGTATGAGGCCTTGTATGGGAGGAAATGTCAATCTCCGTTATGTTGGTATGAAGCTGGAGAGAAAAGATTGTTGGGGCCGGAAATGATAGCTGAGACTACTGAACAAGTCAAGAAAATCCGTGATAGGATGCTTACGGCGCAGAGTCGTCAAAAGAGTTACGCCGATCAGAGGCGAAAGCCCTTAGAATTTGAGGAAGGAGATCATGTTTTTCTTAAGGTTGCTCCGACTACGGGAGTAGGTAGGGCGATTAAGACAAAGAAGTTGAATCCTCGATACATTGGTCCATTTCAAATCATGGAAAGGATTGGACCAGTGGCGTATCGGATGGCTCTACCACCTCATCTTGCGAACCTGCACGACGTGTTTCACGTGTCGCAGCTTCGGAAGTACACCCCTGATGCTAGCCATGTGTTGGAACCTGAATCGGTTCAGTTAAAGGAAGATTTGACGCTTCCAGTGGCTCCGGTCAGAATTGATGATACTAGTATCAAACGGTTGCGTGGAAAAGAGGTTTCTTTAGTGAAAGTGGCTTGGAGTCGAGGCGGTGTTGAGGAACACACTTGGGAACTTGAGTCGGAGATGCGAACGGATTATCCGCATTTATTCTCAGGTAATTGTATTTGAATTTTGTGGGCAAAATTCCCAATTAGGTGGGTAGAATGTAAAACCCGGTTAATTAACAGCTAATTAACCCATAAATGAGAATTTATTCTAGAAAGCCTAAAATGTGATTTTTATGGCTAAATATGATAGAGGAGATTGAGACGAGAATTTTGGTACCAATTTTATAGAATTCGGACCAAGATTGGACCAAACGGGCCAAACCGGGCCAATTGGACCCAAAGTGGGCCCTTGGCCCAACATAACTTAACCAAAACCCTAGTTTTCAGCACTCTCTCTCCTCATTTGTTACACACACAAGCTGAAATGGTGGAGAGGAAGGGAAGAACATTCTCTCAACTTCTCTCTCTCACTTAATCTTCAAACCACCATAACTTTTGATCTAGAGCTCCGATTGCCGCCCCGTTTGCGGCCACGCGTTCACCGCGGAGAGCTCTACAAAACCCATATAACCAATCTTGAGGTAAGCCACGTGTTTCTGTTCGAAATCTCAGCCCCTATTTTCGAGTTTTATGGGTGAAATGTTGAGATTTTGGGTTCTTTGATGTTATAGGACCCAACTCTCTTGAAGGAGAAGGTTAAGCTTGTCTCCTTGGACCTTGGGTGAGGTAAGGTTCTCAACCCTAGTGTATTTTTGTTGTTTTATGATGTTTGGGTTTGAGATGTTGTGTATGGGTATGATGGTTGTGGCTTAGGTTGTGTATGTGTGGATATTGGAGCTTGATTGGTGATTTTGAAAAGTTTGGAAAGGGTTTGGTGGTGCAAAAATCTGTTCTTGGAAGTGTTGAGGCCTTGAGAGCTTGTGGATAAGTGGTTTAGAAGTGCTCCGGTGGAGCTTGGGAAATTCGGCTAAGGTATGGTTTCGGTTTCCCGTATCTAATATGTAATGTGATAGGAAATACTTAGGCTAGAGGCCCTAAGATAGGCATTGAATGGTTGATGTTATTGAATGATTGAGATATATGATGTGGTCATATATGTGATGATGATTATTGATGCCTTAGTGGTATGATGTGTGAGAAATATGCATGTTGTGATATATGCTTGATTATTGGTTATGGTTGAATTGTGGGTTGAACCATGTTGATGGTGAATATGATATTGATTATGTATAATGATGGTTAATTGGAATTGGTGTTGTTGAGAATTGGCATGAGGAATAGTATATGATATGTCAATATGTTTGAGTTTGAGCCACTTAGGTGAAGTGGGCTAAAATGATGAGGTAGTGATTTTGTATATTGTGGTAATGTGTCAATGTGTGAGTTGAGGAGGCTTGATGTTGAATTTGATACATTTTGATTGATTTTAAAGAAAAGGGATGAAATTGGCATGTTTTGATTGATTTTGGAAAGAGTTGAAAATGGTTTGTTTTGAAAATGGCATATTGTGGTTTTGTATGAAAATATGGTTTTTGGGCAAACTTTGACGGGACATAACTTGGAGTACGGATCCCCGTTTTGTACCAAATCTGTTTAGAAATGAAATTTGGATCCGGGATGTCCATGGCGTTCGAAGAACGGGCGAAAAACGATTTAAAATGAGGAAGTTATGTCCGTTGGGAGATTGGGGTAAAAATCTGTGAATTCTGCAGCTTTTAACTTAGAAAATTTTTAGCAGAATCACCCCTTGCGCGTGGGCGCACCTGGCGCGTACGCGCCGATCTTCCGAAAAGCGCCATCCACGCGTACGCGTGATGTGCGCGGGCGCGCCGATTGTGCTGCACCCAATGCCCAGCCATTTTCCAGAGGTTATGCCAGAACTGTGCCGGTGTTGTGCCTGGGGCACGAGAACACCCGCGCGTACGCGAGATTGACGCGTGCGCGTCGATGGGCAAGTTTGGAATCCACGCGTTAGCGTGCATGACGCTTACGCGTCGATGAGTTTTTGAGGCCATCCACGCGTGCGCGTAGAGTGCGCGTACGCGCGGCCCTGTTTTCATCCCAGAGTTGATTTTTGAGTTTTAAAAGCCAAATCTCATACTTCTAAGCCTCCGATCTCACCATTTATGTCTTAAATCATTATGGCATGCCTAGCTATTAAAAAGGGGCTAGTGAATGTGATAACTTGCGAGTGAAGCAAGGGAAATACGAATGATCAATGAGGATCAAGATGATTATGTGAGATGTGGAGGATGGTGGTGGAAGTGCTTGTTATGCCATGGGCCGAAAGGCTATAATTGTTAATGATATGGCTGGTTATGGATTTAACCGTGAGCCGGAATAGCTGTGTATGCTATGAATATTGGCTGGTTCTGGATTGAACCGTGAGCCGGAATGGCTGATATGGATGTTGATCCATGGATGAGAATTCATGCATGTTGATGCTGAATTATTGATAAATGTGAAATTGCACTTCCACTATCTGAGTACGAGTTTCCTTGGGTAGTAGCAGTGGCTAGCCACCACGTGCTCCAGGTTGAGACTCGAAGCTCTGTTAACCCTATGTTGTAAGTGTGGCCGGGCACTGTGAAAGGCCTGGATGAGCTCGAACCCCCGTAAATATTCACCAGTGAGGGTGATTGATATGGATCATGTTTATGATCAAGTTTAAAACGAGTATAACTCGAGTTTGGGGATGCACGACAGAGGGACAGTCCAATGGTTAGCGACCAGGACTTGTCGGGTTGGCTATATAACCGACAAGATGATATCATCGGCCACTAGGGACAGGCATTCATCATATGCATACTATGTGAATTGTTTGAGATTGCCTATTTGACTGCATATTAATTGCTATTTGTCTAAATGTCTTAACTGCTCCTATTTGTATATTCTTTGTTTGATATAACTGTGTTTGCTATATTATACTCCTGCTGGTGGTTGGGAGGTCTGAAGGAATTGGAAAGGGAAGTATTAGTTAGACTGAAGAATCTTTAGTCAGATGCCCTTATATGGTTTAGCTTGTTATAAGCTTTGATATTATTCGGAGGAAGTCCTAGGATTGCCTTTGGCTTTCCTCCATTATTATGTATTATATATGTGGGAGCTGTTACCTGCTGGGAACCTCTGGTTCTCACCCATGCGGATTTTGTGGTTTTCAGATGCAGGACGTGAGGTTTCCCGCTGATGCATGCTGGAGACTCCTAGATTGCGAAGATTCCTTGTTCTTGGGGACTATGTTTTTGGTTTATATGTTTTGCTTAGACACTTTGATCTCCATTAAATAATACAAACTGTGATGACTCCTCTTATGGGAGATTTTGGAGAATAGGTTTTATGTATTTGTGTCCCTTTGGGTTTCCTTTGGGGTTTTCCTTATTTTATCATATGTATATACTGTTATGCTCGGACCGGTTATCTTCGCAGCCGGATCTTGAGTCTTGATATTCCTGTTTTTGACACTCCTTTGTATATATATATAATCTCGCGTTGGTTATCCTTGTTCGTTACGTTATCGATCGGAGTGTTGCGCTTTAAGGTTGCGGTTTTTGTTTACCCCTTTTTCTACAAAGGCTCCTAGTTATAATCAATTATTCATACTACTATACGTACTAAATTTTGTTTTAGAGGTTGTAATACTTTGCCATCTTTGAATTATGACTTAAGCATAAGACTCTGTATGGTAGGGTGTTACACTCTTGGTTGGATTGAACAGCATATTCTCCCTCAGACTTTTATTTCTACTGATGATGTGTCTATGGAGCACCATTTTCAGTATATGGCGCGGAGCTGTGTTCGGATGGCCAGTCTTCATGCTGCTATTGCCCGGGAGTTCAAGAAATCCCCCATTGGTGCGACCAGCTCCCGACTTGAGAAGGCTCAGTCTGAGTTCGAGAGGATTAGTGAGCTGAAGGCTGCTAGGATTACTGAGCTGGAGGCCTCTTTGGAGAAAGAGAAAGCTAAAGCTACCGCGGCTGTGGCGGCAGCGAAAGCATCTGAGGAGATGGCGAAGGCGGCGACGGAGAATTATACTCGGATATATGCCGAGCTTGTGGAGACAAAGGAGAGGTTGCAATCCGCTCAGGATGATTTTTACGAGCTAGAAGGTCATGTGGCTAAGGGTATGGATGCTATGTTTGAAAATTTGAAGGCTCAGGACCGGGTTCTTGCTCCTGACCTGGATCTGAGCTTATTTAGTACGGATAACGTTGTTGTGGAGGGAAAGATTGTTCCTGCTCCCAACGAGGATGAGGTTCCGGTGTCCGACCCCAAGGTTCCGGTTGCGAACCCGACTTCACCTTTGGCCGGGGATGGATCTGGTGTGGAGGTTTTGAACCGGGATGACGGTGCCGTCGATGCAGTCCCGATTTCTATGTTTCCTCCGCAGCCTTCTGTTGACGTGGAGTCCGGAAAGGACCTTGATCCTCTGTAATCTTTTATTTTTGGTTTTTTGCCCGGCCTGTGGGCTCTTTTGTTTTTGGATGGTTTCTGTGAACGCTTTGGACGCCTTTTTGCTATTAGCTACTTGTAGTAACTTTTTAGCTTATTATGCGGTGTTTTGTTCGCGTTTTGACTTTTTGTTCCGCTTTTATGCTTTTTAGTTGTTTTTGGATAACAACCTTTTAGCTAGCGCTTGAAACTTTTGTTTTACCCCTTCCTTTGATTTCGTTTTTTCGCTTGTACTTTTTAGTTGTTTTTGTATAGCAACTTTTTAGTAAGCGTTTTCGAAATCTTGGCTTTCGCCGTTTTAAGGCTTCTTTCTTGGATCCGGGCTTTTTCTCGGACCTCGGGCGTTCGAGTACCTCCCTTTGTTGGGTCCGACCTTGTCGTTGGTCGGCCTTTTAAGTTATTTTTGTAATCTCTTTTTATTTGGCTTTTTGAGCCTTTTCAGAGTTGCTTCATAACTTCTCACATTAATTTGAACCTCGTCGCTTTATCTTTGCCGACCTTGTGTGGTCTCTTGGCAAATGATTTTTTGCGTTTTGCCGAGCATAAATTAATGCGCCTTGGCGGGGTACTTTCTAGGATTTGTTTCATCATGAGGAAGAAGAAAAGAAAATAGAAAAATTTGATTAGTATTAAAAAAGAAAGAATATTTACAGAGTGTTTACCCTTGACTAGGTCGGGTGCCTTACTTGACCGGGTGTCTCATTAAAAAACCCCTGTAGGGAAAAAGAGTACACCTCGGGTTAAATTTTTCTAGCTGTAGTACCATCTTAGATTACAGGCGTGCCAGGCCCTGGGCAGCTCATTGCCTTCTAGGTCGGATACTTTGTAATAGCCTGTTCCTAAGACTTCTGTTACCTTGTAGGGTCCTTTCCAATTTGCAGCTAGCTTTCCTTCTCCCGACTTTTGTGTTCCGATGTCATTTCGGATTAGAATCAGGTCGTGAATGGAGAAGCTTCGCTTTATTACTTTCTGATTGTATCTGAGGGCCGATCGCCGTTTTAAGGCTTCTTCTCGGATCCGGGCTCTTTCTCGGACCTCGGGGGGGAGGTCGAGTTCTTCCTTTTGTGCCTGCGGGTTACCTTCTTCGTTGTAAAAGATGACTCTGGGTGACCTTTCATCTATTTCGATAGGAATCATTGCCTCCATCCCGTAAGCTAGTCGAAATGGCGATTCTCCCATTGTAGAGTGTGGGGTTGTCCGATATGCCCATAGTACCTGGGGGAGCTCCTCGGCCCATGTCCCTTTGGCCTCTTGGAGTCTTCGTTTTAACCCGGCCAAGATGACTTTATTTGCGGCCTCTGCTTGTCCATTGGCTTGTGGGTGCTCGACTGAGGTGAATTGCTGTTTGATTTTTAGTTCGGCCACCAAGTTTTGAAAACTTGTGTCCGTGAACTGTGTCCCATTGTCTGTTGTGATGGAGTAGAGGACTCCAAACCTTGTGACAATGTTTTTGTATAGGAATTTGCGGCTTTTCTGAGCCGTAATGGTGGCTAAGGGTTCAGCTTCGATCCACTTTGTGAAGTAGTCGACCCCCACTATGAGGTATTTGACTTGCCCCAGTCCTTGGGGGAACGGGCCGAGTAGGTTGAGTCCCCATTTTGCGAAGGGCCATGGTGCGGTGATGCTGATAAGGTCTTCGGGTGGTGCCTTGTGGAAATTGGCGTGTTTTTGGCAGGGGGGCATATTTTCACAAATTCCGTTGCGTCTTTCTGCAAGGTCGGCCAGTAGAACCCGGCTCGGACTACTTTTTTGGATAATGCCCGAGCTCCGAGATGGTTCCCACACATGCCTCCGTGGACTTCTTCGAGGACGTTCTTTGTTTCTGAGGTCGGGACGCACCTAAGGAGGGGGTTTGAGAATCCTCTTCTGTATAGTACATCGTGAATTAGTGTATAATTCTGTGCGTCTTTCGTGAGTCTTTTAGCTTCCTTTCTTTCGGCGGGAAGAGTTCCCGACTTCAGGTAGTTGAGTATAGGGGTCATCCATCCTTGCTGTTGGTTGGATATGTTTAGCGTTTCTTCCTCTCTTAGCACGGAGGGGGATTTTAAGGTTTCCTGGAGGAGACTTCTGTTGTTGCCTCCGGGCTTGGTGCTGGCGAGCTTTGAGAGGGCGTCTGCCCGGGCGTTTTGTTCCCGAGGTATGTGCTGAATCTATATCTCTGAAAAGTGGCGTAGTTGTGCCTGTGTTTGGTCCAGGTATTTTTTCATGGTGGGGTCTTTGGCTTGGTAGCTTCCGTTTACTTGTGATGTGACGACCTGGGAGTCGCTGAAGATCGTGATTTTCTGGGCTCCGACCTCTTCGGCTAGCTTTAGGCCGGCTAGCAGGGCCTCGTATTCGGCTTGGTTGTTCGAAGCCTGGAACTCGAATTTTAGGGATAGTTCTATCCATGTTCCTTGGTCGCTTTCGAGTATAACCCCGGCTCCGCTTCCAGTTTTGTTTGAGGACCCGTCGACATACAGGTTCCATGAGAGTGGGGTTCCAGGGGTCTCAGTGTATTCTGCGATGAAGTCGGCTAGATACTGAGATTTTATGGCAGTCCGGGTTTCATAGTGGAGGTCGAACTCGGACAGTTCCACCGCCCATTGCAGTATTCGTCCTGCCAGGTCTGTTTTTTGGAGGATGTGTCTCATGGGTTGGTTTGTCCGGACTTTGATGGTGTGGGCTTGAAAGTAGGGACGGAGCCTCCGAGCTGTGAACACTAGGGCGTAGGCGAATTTTTCTATCTTCTGATAGTTTAATTCGGCCCCTTGTAGTGCCTTGCTTACAAAGTATGTGGGGTGTTGTCCTTGGTCATTTTCTCGTATTAATGCTGAAGCGACTGCTCGATGTCCAACCGAGAGGTAGAGTACGAGCTCTTCTCCTTTTAAAGGTCGGGTTAGGATTGGTGGCTGCCCGAGGTATTCCTTGAATTCTTGAAAGGCTTTTTCGCACTCCGGGGTCCATGAGAAGGGTTTCCCTTTCTTTAGGAGTGAGTAGAGAGGTAGTGACTTTATTGCTGATCCTGCCAAGAATCTTGATAGGGCGGCTAGCCTTTCATTCAGTTGTTGTACTTCTTTGACACACGTCGGGCTCTTCATATTGAGTATCGCTTGGCATTTGTCCGGGTTTGCTTCGATGCCCCTTTGAGTCAGCATGAAGCCTAAGAACTTTCCGGCCTCTGCGGCGAAGGTGCACTTTGTCGGGTTAAGTCTCATGTTGTGTTTTCTGAGGGTACCGAAGATACTGGTGAGGTCGGTCAGCAAGTTTTTGTCTTCTTGTGTCTTTACCAGCATGTCGTCGACATACACCTCCAGTTGTAATCCGATGTGCTCTGAGAACACTTTGTTCATTAGCCTCTGGTAGGTTGCCCCTGCGTTCTTCAGCCCGAAGGGCATTACTACGTAGCAGTAGTTTGCCCTTGGGGTTATGAACGAGGTCTTTTCTTGGTCGGGTCCGTACATCGGGATTTGATTGTATCCCGAGTATGCGTCCATGAAGGAGAGATATCTATAGCCTGAGGCTGCGTCTACTAAGGCGTCGATGTTTGGTAGTGGATATGGGTCTTTGGGGTAGGCTTTGTTGAGATCCGTGTAATCGACGCACATCCTCCATTTTCCATTGGGCTTTTTCACCAGGACCACGTTTGCGAGCCATAGGGGGTATTTTACTTCCCTAATGAACCCTGCATCTAGCAGTGCTTGTACTTGTTCTTCTATTGCTTGCATGCGCTCGGGTCCGAGCTTTCGGCGTCTTTGTTGGACAGGTCGGGATCCCGGGTAAACTGATAGCTTATGGCACATCAGGTCGGGGCTTATGCCTGGCATGTCGGAGGCTTTCCAAGCGAAGAGGTCGGAATTCTCCTTTAAGAGGGTTATGAGTTTCTCTTTTAGGCTTGCTTCGAGGTTTGCTCCTATGTTTGTTATTTTTTCAGGTGTGTTCCCAATCTGGACTCTTTCGGTTTCTCCCTCTGGTTGTGGCCGAAGATCTTCTCGGGATTGAACTCGTCCGAGTTCTATTGTGTTGACCTCTTTCCCTTTTAGGCTCAGGCTTTCGTTGTAACATCGCCGTGCTAGTTTTTGGTCGCCTTTTAGGGTAGCAATTCCTTTTGCGGTAGGGAACTTCATACAGAGGTGTGGGGTCGAGACTATAGCTGCCAGTCTGTTTAGGGTTGGTCGCCCAATGAGGGCATTGTATGCTGAAGTGACGTCGACTATAATGTAGTCGATGCTTAATGTTTTAGATTGCTCGCCTCTTCCAAAGGTGGTGTGTAGCGAGATGTATCCTAAGGGATGGATCGGGGCGTCCCCTAGCCCAAATAGGTCGGTGGGATAGGCCTTTAGTTCTTTTTCTTCAAGTCCGAGCTTGTCGAAGGCTGTTTTGAACAGGATATCTGCTGATCTTCCCTGGTCAATCAGGGTTCGATGTAAGTTGGCATTTGCTAGGATAATGGTGATTACCATTGGATCGTCGTGCCCGGGTATTATCCCTTGAGCATCTTCTCGGGTAAATGAGATAGTAGGTAATTCGGGCAAGGGACTGTCTTCTCGGACGTGATAGACTTCTTTGAGGTGTCTTTTTCGCGAGGATCTGGATGTTCCTCCGCCTGCAAAACCTCCATTTATCATGTGAACGTGCCTTTCAGGGGTTCGCGGGATTTGTTCGGCCCGATCTTCGTTATCTCCCCGCCTTCTCTTCCTGGTTTCTTCTCCTTTCTCTGCTATGTATCTGTCGAGTTTTCCTTCTCTGGCTAGCTTTTCTATAACATTTTTTAGGTCGTAGCAGTCGTTAGTAGAATGACCGTAGAGCTTGTGATATTCACAGTATTCGGACCGATCTCTCCCCGCTCTCTTGTGTTTTAGCGGTCGAGGCGGGGGGATCTTTTCGGTGTGGCATACTTCTCTGTAGATGTCTACCAGGGAGACTCGAAGGGGGGTGTAGTTGTGGTACTTCCGTGGCTTGTCCGAGTTGGGTTCTTCTTTCTTCTTCTGTTCCCGATCTCGATCTCGGAGTGGGTAGGTTGATTCCTTCTTAGAAGAGTCTCTTAGCTGGGAGGTTTCCTCCATGTTGATATATTTTTCTGCCCGCTCCTGCACCTCGTATAGGGAGGTCGGATATCGTTTGGATAGGGATTGGCTAAACGGTCCCTCTTTTAGGCCGTTTGCTAGTCCCATGATGGCTGCTTCAGTGGGCAAGTGTTGTATGTCCAGGCAGGCTTTGTTGAATCGCTCCATGTATTCTCGGAGAGTTTCTTGGTTACCTTGTTTGATCCCGAGTAGACTGGGGGCATGTTTTGTCTTGTCCTTTTGAATAGAGAACCTTGTTAGGAATTTTTTGGTTAGGTCTTCGAAGCTGGTGATTGATCTTGGTGGCAGGTTGTCGAACCACTTCATGGCTGACTTGGTGAGAGTGGTGGGGAAGGCTTTGCACCGAATCGCGTCGGAGGCGTCGACTAGGTACATTCTGCTTCTGAAGTTGCTGAGGTGGTGACTTGGATCGGTGGTGCCGTCGTAGAGGTCCATATCGGGTGGTTTGAAGTTTCGCGGTACCTTCTCCTTCATGATCTCTTGCGTGAAGGGATCATGGTTGCCTTCGGGGGTGGTGCCGCGTTCTGTCCGATCTTTCAGGTTGGCCTCTATTTTCCGCAGTTTTTCTTCTAATTCTCTGCGCTTTCGAGTCTCCCTTCTCAGATCTTGTTCAGTTTCTTTCTGCTTCTTTATGTCCTCTTCGAGTTGTTTCAGTCGGTTTTGTTGTGCCCGGACTGCTTCTAGAATTTCCGAGCTCTTCTCTTTTTCGGAATTTTGTGGATCTTTGTTTGGGAGTGATGTCTTTGGGCGATCTTGTTTGTTTCCTCCCGGAGTGCGTGGTGATAGAGGGCTGTCCAGTCGTTCTCCGGTGTCAATTTCGTCCTCTTGTTCAGATGCAGTGCGGTCATTGTTGTGAGGGTCTTCCGCCATGGTAGAGGGATGACTTCCAGGTCCCCGGCAACGGCGCCAATGTTCCGAGGGTTACCTGAAACGTGTAGCTCGGTCGTCTGGAAAGGCCCGAGGTGGGGGTTCAGGGACCCGAGCTTGATATGTAGAGTGGTTGGTGGTTGTACCTGCAATGACACTCCGATGCTTAAGTTAGCATGGGTCCAAGCAGATAGGTGTAGAATGTGGAATGAATGCCATACCTGGGTGCTCCAGTGTATTTATAGTAGTTGGCCGTGATCTTCCCTGGATAAGATATTCTTATCTTATCTTATCTTTGGGAGTTTTATCTCTATCTTTGTGGAACCGCCTTTTCTAGGCCTTTTCGGCCTTTAGGTTTTTGGGCTGCGTTCCTTTTGATGGGCCTTCCTTGCTTTATTGTCCGAGGTCCGACCTTTAGGCATGAGCCTTAGGACGAGGTCGGACCTTTTATGATTTTGCCGAGTTTGGAGGAGTCCGGTCAGGGTATGAACACATAGTAAGATAATTCTTTGGATTCGGGTTCACACTTTGGTCATGGTTCTTGGTGATCCATGCATTGGCATAGAACTCTTGAACCATCAAGATTCCGACTTGTTGAATGGGGTTGGTAAGAACTTCCCAACCTCTTCTTCGGATCTCATGTCGGATCTCCGGATATTCACCCTTTTTGAGTGAAAAAGGGACCTCGGGGATCACCTTCTTCAAGGCCACAACTTCATAGAAATGGTCTTGATGCACCCTTGAGATGAATCTTTCCATCTCCCATGACTCGGAGGTGGAAGCCTTTGCCTTCCCTTTCCTCTTTCTAGAGGTTTCTCCGGCCTTGGATGCCATAAATGGTTATGGAAAAACAAAAAGCAATGCTTTTACCACACCAAACTTAAAATGTTTGCTCGTCCTCGAGCAAAAGAAGAAAGAAGAGAGTAGAAGAAGAAGAAATGAAGGAGATGGAGAGGGCTTTGTGTTCGGCCAAAAGGGAGAAGAAGTAGTGTTTAAGGTGTGTGAAAATGAAGGAGTGAAGGAGGGTTTATATAGGAGAGGGGGAGAGAGATGTTCGGCCATTTGAGGGTGGGTTTGGGTGGGAAAGTGGTTTGAATTTGAATGGTGAGGTAGGTGGGGTTTTGTGAAGGATGGATGTGAGTGGTGAAGAGAAAGATGGGATTTGATAGGTGAGGGGTTTTTGGGGAAGAGGTGTTGAGGTGATTGGTGAAGAAGAGAGAGAGTGGTAGGGTAGGTGGGGATCCTGTGGGGTCCACAGATCCTGAGGTGTCAAGGAAAAGTCATCCCTGCACCAAATGGCATGCAAAATCACGTTTTGTGCCATTTCTGGCGCTAAACGCCGGGCTGGTACCCATTTCTGGCGTTTAACGCCAGCATCTTGCCCTTTTCTGGCGTTTAACGCCAGTCTGGTGCCCCTTTCTGGCGTTAAACGCCCAGAATGGTGCCAGACTGGGCGTTAAACGCCCACCAGCTAACCTCACTGGCGTTTAAACGCCAGTGGGTGCGTCCTCCAGGGTGTGCTGTTTTTCTTCCTGTTTTTCATTCTGTTTTTGCTTTTTTCATGGATTTTGTGACTTCTTATGATCATCAACCTACAAAAGACATAAAATAACAAAAGAAAATAGTTAATTATAAAACATTGGGTTGCCTCCCAACAAGCGCTTCTTTATTGTCATTAGCTTGACAGAGGACTCTCATGGAGCCTCACAGATACTAAGAACCGTGTTGGAACCTCCCAACACCAAACTTAGAGTCTGAATGTGGGGGTTCAACACCAAAATTAGAGTTTGGTTGTGGCCTCGCAACACCAAACTTAGAGTTTGACTGTGGGGGCTCTGTTTGGCTCTGTTTTGAGAGAAGCTCTTCATGCTTCCTTTCCATGATGACAGAGGGATACCCTTGGGCCTTAAACACCAAGGATTCTTCATTCACTTGAATGATCAACTCTCCTCTATCAACATCAATCACAGCCTTTGCTGTGGCTAGGAAGGGTCTGCCAAGGATGATGGATTCATCCATGCACTTCCCAGTCTCTAGGACTATGAAATCAGTAGGGATGTAATGGTCTTCAACTTTAACCAGAACATCCTCTACAAGTCCATAGGCTTGTTTTCTTGAGTTGTCTGCCATCTCTAGTGAGATTTTTGCAGCTTGCACCTCAAAGATCCCTAACTTCTCCATTACAGAGAGGGGCATGAGGTTTACACTTGACCCTAAGTCACACAAGGCCTTCTTGAAGGTCATGGTGCCTATGGTACAAGGTATAGAAAACTTCCCAGGATCTTGCCTCTTTTGAGGCAGTGTCTGCCTAGACAAGTCATCCAGTTCCTTGGTGAGCAAAGGGGGTTCATCCTCCCAAGTCTCATTTCCAAATAACTTGTCATTTAGCTTCATGATTGCTCCAAGGTATTTAGCAACTTGCTCTTCAGTGACATACTCATCCTCTTCAGAGGAAGAATACTCATCAGAGCTCATGAATGGCAGAAGTAAGTCCAATGGAATCTCTATGGTCTCATTTTGAGCCTCAGATTCCCATGGTTCCTCATTGGGGAACTCACTGGAGGCCAGTGGACGTCCAGTGAGGTCTTCCTCAGTGGCGTTCACTGCCTCTTCTTCCTCCCAGAATTCGGCCATGTTGATGGCCTTGCACTCTCCTTTTGGATTTTCTTCAGTATTGCTTGGAAGAGTACTTGGAGGGAGTTCAGTAATTTTCTTGCTCAGCTGACCTACTTGTCCTTCCAAATTTCTGATAGAGGACCTTGTTTCAGTCATGAAACTTTGAGTGGTTTTGATCAGATCAGAGACCATGGTTGCTAAGTCAGAGTTATTCTGCTTAGAACTCTCTGTCTGTTGCTGAGAAGATGATGGAAAAGGTTTGCTATTGCTAAACCTGTTTCTTCCACCATTATTGTTATTGAAACCATGTTGAGGTCTCTGTTGATCCTTCCATGAAAGATTTGGATGATTCCTCCATGAAGGATTATAGGTGTTTCCATAGGGTTCTCCCATGTAACTCACCTCTTCCACTGAAGGGTTCTCAGGATCATAAGCTTCTTCCTCAGATGAAGCTTCCTTAGTACTGCTTGGTGCATTTTGCATTCCAGACAGACTTTGAGAAATCATATTGACTTGTTGGGTCAATATTTTGTTCTGTGCCAATATGGCATTCAGAGTGTCAATCTCAAGAACACCTTTCTTCTGACTAGTCCCATTGTTCACAGGATTTCTTTCAGATGTGTACATGAATTGGTTATTTGCAACCATTTCAATCAGTTCTTGAGCCTCAGTAGGCGTCTTCTTCAGATGAAGAGATCCTCCAGAAGAGCTATCCAAAGACATCTTGGACAGTTCAGAGAGACCATCATAGAAAATACCTATGATGCTCCATTCAGAAAGCATATCAGTGGGACACTTTCTGATCAATTGTTTGTATCTTTCCCAAGCTTCATAGAGGGATTCTCCTTCCTTCTGTCTGAAGGTTTGGACTTCCACTCTAAGCTTACTTAATTTTTGAGGTGGAAAGAACTTTGCCAAGAAGGCATTGACTAGCTTTTCCCAAGAGTCCAGGCTTTCTTTAGGTTGAGAGTCCAACCATGTTCTAGCTCTGTCTCTCACAGCAAAAGGGAATAGCATAAGTCTGTAGACCTCAGGGTCAACCCCATTAGTCTTAACAGTGTCACAGATTTGCAAGAACTCAGCTAAAAACTGATGAGGATCTTCCAATGGAAGTCCATGGAACTTGCAATTCTGTTGCATTAGAGAAACTAATTGAGGCTTAAGCTCAAAGTTGTTTGCTCCAATGGCAGGGACAGAGATGCTTCTCCCATAGAAGTCGGGAGTAGGTGCAGTAAAGTCACCCAGCACCTTCCTTGCATTGTTGGCATTGTTGTTGTTTTCGGCTGCCATGAGTTCTTCTTCTTTGAAGAATTCGGTCAGGTCCTCTAAAGAGAGTTGTGCTTTGGCTTCTCTGAGCTTTCTCTTCAAGGTCCTTTCAGGTTCAGGGTCAGCCTCAACAAGAATGTTTTTGTCTTTGCTCCTGCTCATAAGAAAGAGAAGGGAATAAGAAAATGTGGAATCCTCTATGTCACAGTATAGAGATTCCTTTAGGTGTCAGAGGAAAAGAAGAGTAGAAGACAGAAGTAGAAAATTCGAACTTATCAGAGAAAATGGAGTTCGAATTTTGCATTAAGGGATAGTGTTAGTCCATAAATAGAAGGATGTGAGAAGGAGGGAAGTAATTTTCGAAAATTAAGTGAAAAATTTTGAAAACATTTTTGAAAAACATTACTTAATTTTCGAAAATGAAAATGGAAAAGAAATCAAGTGATTTTTGAAAAAGATTTTGAAATTAGAAATCAAAAAGATTTGATTGAAAACTATTTTGAAAAAGATGTGGTTAAGAAGATATGATTGATTTTAAAAAAAATGTGATTGAGAAGATATGATTTGAAAAACATTTTAAAAAGATTTGATTTGAAAATTAAAAACTTGACTAACAAGAAAAGATATGATTCAAACATTAAACCTTTCTCAACAGAAAAGGTAACATACTTGAAATGTTGAATCAAATCATTAATTGATAGTAAATATCTTTAAAAATGGAAAGAAATTGATTTTGAAAAAGATTTGATTGAAAAATTGATTTGAAAAAGATTTGATTTTGAAAAGATTTTGAAAACTAAAAAAAATTTGATTTGAAAACAAAATCTTCCCCCTCTAGCCATCCTGGCGTTAAACGCCCAGAATGGTGCACATTCTGGCGTTTAACGCCCAAAATACTACCCTTTTGGGCGTTAAACGCCCAACCAGGTACCCTGGCTGGCGTTTAAACGCCAGTCTGTCCTTCTTCACTGGGCGTTTTGAACGCCCAGCTTTTTCTGTGCAATTCCTCTGCTGTATGTTCTGAATCTTCAATTCTCTGTATTATTGACTTGAGAAGACACAAATTAAAAATATTTTTGGATTTTTAATAATAAGGAAAAATCAAAATGCAACAAGAATCAAATAACAATGCATGCAAGACACCAAACTTAGCAGTTTGTACACTACTGACACTAACAAAATGAAAATGCATATGAGACACTCAAAACACTCAAGTCAATAGAATTCAAAGATTAGAGCAATTAACTCATCAAGAACATCTTGAAGATCACCAAGATACATGAATGAATGCATGCAATTGACACCAAACTTAAGATGAGACACTAGACTCAAACAAGAAATTTTTGAATTTTATGATTTTGTAAATTTTTTTTGTGTTTTTCGAAAATTAAGTGGAAAAAGGTATCAAAATTCTTAATGAGAATTCCAGGAATCAGTGCAATGCTAGTCTAAGACTCCGGTCCAGGAATTAGACATGGCTTCACAGCCAGCCAAGCTTTCAAAGAAAGCTTCGGTCCAAAACACTAGACATGGCCAAAGGCCAGCCAAGCCTTAGCAGATCACTGCTCCAAAAGCAAGATTGATAAGAAATCAACAAGCTCTTGTGGTGATAAGTTGAAACCTCGGTCCAATGAGATTAGACATGGCTTCTCAGCCAGCCAGACTTCAACAAAGCATCATGAAACTCTAGAATTCCTCTTCAAGAATTTCGAAATGGTCGACAAGTGTTAGCTTTTACTGCGTGAAACATGGCAAAGCAATTAAAAACTGAAAAAATATTAATAAAATATCTAAGTTCGGTGAATAAGGTAAGTATTGGGTTGGAATTTTAATAAAATTCAAATTTTATACCATCTATTAATATATAATAAGAATGTAGTAGGTGGTTAGTTGTTCGACAAGTGGAGCTTCACATGGTCAACAAGTGTTAGCCTTCACTGCATGACATGTGGCATGGCAACAAAAATCAATCTATCTATAATAAGAATGTAGTAGGTGGTTAGTTGCTCGACAAGTAGAGCTTCACATGGTCGACAAGAGTTCGCTTTCACTGCGGGACACGTGGAAAAGTGGTGCGCGAAATTGTGAACAATACTTTTTCACAACTCTCATAATCCCCGGTCATGAACCCCAAAAACTTGGTAGCTCAATACCATGGCATTACACAACTTCGCACAACTAACCAGCAAGTGCACTGGGTCGTCCAAGTAATAAACCTTACGCGAGTAAGGGTCGATCCCACGGAGATTGTTAGTATTGAAGCAAGCTATGGTCATCTTGTAAATCTTAGTCAGGCAAACTCAAATAGTAATGGTGATGAACGAAAATAACACAAAGGTAAAGATAGAGATACTTATGTAATTCATTGGTAGGAACTTCAGATAAGCGCATGAAGATGCCTTCCCTTCCGTCTCTCTGCTTTCCTGCTGTCTTCATCCAATCCTTCTTACTCCTTTCCATGGCAAGCTTAAGCAAGGGTTTCACCGTTGTCAGTGGCTACCTCCCATCCTCTCAGTGAAAGCGATTGCATATGCTCTGTCACAGCATAGCGGAATTCATCTGTCGGTTCTCAATCAGGCCGGAATAGAATCCAGTGATTCTTTTACGTCTGTCACTAACGCCCCGCCCTCAGGAGTTTGAAGCACGTCACAGTCATTCAGTCATTGAATCCTACTCAGAACACCACAGACAAGGTTAGACCTTCCGGATTCTCTTGAATGCTGCCATCAGTTCTCGCCTATACCACGAAGACTCTGATCTCACGGAATGGTTGGCTCATTTGTCAGACGAGCACTCGGTTGTCAGGCGATCAACCATGCATCGTGCAATCAGGAATCCAAGAGATATTCACTAGAGCCTTGATCGCTTGTAGAACAAGAGTGGTTGTCAGTCACCTTGTTCATGGGTGAGAATGATGATGAGTGTCACGGATCATCACATTCATCAAGTTGAAGAACAAGTGATATCTTAGAACAAGAACAAGCGGAATTGAATGGAAGAACAATAGTAATTGCATTAATACTCGAGGTACAGCAGAGCTCCACACCTTAATCTATGGTGTGTAGAAACTCCACCGTTGAAAATACATAAGCATGAGGTCTAGGCATGGCCGAATGGCCAGCCTCCCAATGATCTAAGAACTAAAATGTCCAAAGATGATCTAGAGATCTAAAGTGATCAAAAGATTAAAATACAATAGTAAAAGGTCCTACTTATAGAAAACTAGTAGCCTAGGGTGTACAGAGATGAGTAAAAGACATAAAAATCTACTTCCGGGCCCACTTGGTGTATGCTTGGGCTGAGCAATGAAGCATTTTCGTGTAGAGACTCTTCTTGGAGTTAAACGCCAGCTTTTATGCCAGTTTGGGCGTTTAACTCCCATTTGGGTGCCAGTTCCGGCGTTTAACGCTGGAAATCTTGAAGGTGACTTTGAACGCCGGTTTGGGCCATCAAATCTTGGGCAAAGTATGGACTATCATATATTGCTGGAAAGCCCAGGATGTCTACTTTCCAACGCCGTTGAGAGCGCGCCAATTGGGCTTCTGTAGCTCCAGAAAATCTACTTCGAGTGCAGGGAGGTCAGAATCCAACAGCATCTGCAGTCCTTTTTGGTCTCTGAATCAGATTTTTGCTCAGGTCCCTCAATTTCAGCCAGAAAATACCTGAAATCACAGAAAAACACACAAACTCATAGTAAAGTCCAGAAAAGTGAATTTTAACTAAAAACTAATAAAAATATACTAAAAACTAACTATATCATACCAAAAACATACTAAAAACAATGCCAAAAAGCATACAAATTATCCGCTCATCAAAAAGCAATAAAAAATTGTTAAAATAATAATAAATCTGTTAATATATAATAAGAATGTAGTAGGTGGTTAGTTGCTCAACAAGTGGAGCATCACATGGTCGACAAGTTTTAGCTTTCACTGCATGAAACATGGCAAAGCAAAAAAAAAAACTGATCAAATAATAATCAAATATCAAAGTTTCGTGAATAAGGTAAGTATTTGGCTGGAATTTTAAAAAGTTCAAATTTCAAACCATCTATTAATATATAAAAAGAGTGTAGTAGGTGGTTAGTTGCTCGACAAGTGGAGCTTTACATGGTCGATAAGTGTTAGCTTTCACTGCGTGACACACGGCAAAGCAATAAAAATCTATTAATATATAATAAGAATGTAGTAGGTGGTTGGTTGCTCGACCAGTGGAGCTTCACATGGTCCACAAGTGTTAGCTTTCATCGCGTGAAACATGGCAAAGCAAAAAAAAACTGATAAAATAATAAAAAATATATCAAAGTTCCATGAATAAGGTAAGTATTGGGCTGGAATTTTAAAAAGTTCAAATTTCAAACCGTCTATTAATATATAATAAGAATGTAGTAGGTGGTTAGTTGCTCGACAAGTGGAGCTTCACATGGTCGACAAGTGTTAGTCTTTACTGCCTGATACATGGCATGGCAACAAAAATCAATCTATCTATAATAAGAATGTAGTAGGTGGTTAGTTGGTCGACAAGTAGAGCTTCACATGGTCGACAAGTGTTTGCTTTCACTGCGTGACACGTGGCAAAGCAATAAAAAAATTGTTAAAATAATAATAAAATACCAAAGTTTCGTGACTACGGTATGTATTGGGCAGGAATTTTAGTAAAATTTCTACTTTCAACCCAACTATTTATATATAATGAGAATGTAGTAAGTGGTTAGTTGCTTGACAAGTGGTGCTTGACATGGTCGACATGTGTTAGCTTTCATTGCGTGACATGTGGTAAAGCAATAAAAAATTGTTAAAATAATAAAAAATATCAAAGTTCCGTGAATAAGCTAAGTATTAGGCGGGAATTTTAATAAAATTTAAATTTCAAACCATCTATTAATATATAATAAGAATGTAGTAGCTGGTTAGTTGTTCGACAAGTGAAGCTTCACATAGCCGACAAGTGTTAGCTTTCATAGCATGATATGTGGCAAAGTAATAAAAATCTATTAATATATAACAAGAATGTAGTACGTGGTTAGTTGCTCATAAAGTGGAGCTTCACAGGGTCGACAAGTGTTAGCTTTCACTGCGTGATGCGTGGCAAAGCAATAAAAAATGTTAAAATAATAATATATCTATTAATATATAATAAGAATGTAGTAGATGGTCTGTTGCTCGACAAGTGGAGCTTCACATGGTCGACAAGTGTTAGCTTTCACTGCATGACACATGGCAAAGCAATAAAAAACTGATAAAATAATAATAAAATATCAAAGTTTCGTGAATAAGGTAAGTATTGGGCTGGAGTTTTAAAAAAATTCAAATTTCAAACCATCTATTAATATATAAAAAAGAATGTAGTAGGTGGTTAGTTACTCGATAAGTGGAGCTTCATAATGTCGACAAGTTTTTGCTTTCACTATGTGACAGGTGGCAAAGTAATAAAAATCTATTAATATATAATAAGAATGTAGTAGGTGGTTAGTTGCTCGACAAGTGAAGCTTCACATGGTCAACAAGTGTTAGCTTTGCCGGCGTGACACGTGGCAAAGCAATAAAAAATTGCTAAATAATAATAAAATATCAAATTGCCGTGAATAAGGTAAGTATTGGGCAGAAATTTTAATAAAATTCCAATTTTAAACCATCTATTAATATATAATAAGAATGTAGTAGGTGGTTAGTTGCTCGACAAGTGGAGCTTCACATGGTCGACAAATGTTAGCTTTCACTGCTTGAAAAATGGAAAAGCAATAAAAAACTAATAAAATATTAATAAAATATCAAAGTTCCATGAATAAGGTAAGTATTGGGCTGGAATTTTAATAAAATTCAAATGTCCAATCATCTATTAATATATCATAATAATGTAGTAGGTGGTTAGTTACTCGACAAGTAGAGCTTCACATGGTCGACAAGTGTCAGCTTTCACTGCGTGACACATGGCAAAGCAATAAAAATTTATTAATATATAATAAGAATGTAATACGTTGTTAGTTGTTCGACAAGTGCAGCTTCACATGGTCGACAAGTGTTAGCCTTCACTGCATGACACGTGGCATAGCAACAAAAATCTATCTATCCATAATAAGAATGTAGTAGGTGGTTAGTTACTCGACAAGTAGAGCTTCACATGGTCAACAAGTGTTCACTTTCACTTCGTGGCACGTGGCAAAGCAATAAAAAATTGTTAAAATAACAATAAAATATCAAAGTTTCATGACTATGATAAGTATTGGCAGGAATTTTAGTAAAATTTCTCATTCAAACCATCTATTTATATATAATAAGAATGTAGTAAGTGGTTAGTTGCTCGACAAGTGGAGCTTCACATGGTCGACAAGTGTTAGCCTTCACTGCATGACACGTGGCATAGCAACAAAAATCTATCTATCCATAATAAAAATTTAGTAGGTGGTTAGTTGCTCGACAAGTAGAACTTCACATGGTCAACAAGTGTTCACTTTCACTTCGTGGCACGTGGCAAAGCAATAAAAAATTGTTAAAATAACAATAAAATATCAAAGTTTTGTGACTACGATAAGTATTGGGCGGGAATTTTAGTATAGTTTCTAATTCAAACCATCTATCTATTTATATATAATAAGAATGTAGTAAGTGGTTAGTTGCTCGACAAGTGGAGCTTCACATGGTCGACAAGTGTTAGCTTTCACTGCGTGAAACGTGGCAAAGGAATAAAAAATTGATAAAATATTAATAAAATATCAAAGTTCCGTGAATAAGGTAAGTATTGGGCTAGAATTTTAATATAATTCAAATTTTAAACCATCTATTAATATATAATAAGAATGTAGTAAGTGGTTAGTTGCTCGACAAGTGGAGCTTCACATGGTCGACAAGTGTTAGCTTTCACTGCGTGAAACATGGAAAACCAATAAAAAACTGATAAAATATTTATAAAATATCAAAGTTCCGTGAATAAGGTAAGTATTGGGCTGGAATTTTAATAAAATTAAAATTTCCAACCATCTATTAATATATAATAAGAATATAGTGGGTAGTTAGTTGCTCGACAAGTAGAGCTTCACATGGTCGACAAGTGTTAGCTTTCACTGCGTAACACATGGCAAAGCAATAAAAATCTATTAATATATAATAAGAATGTAGTACGTGGTTATTTGTTTGACAAGTGCAGCTTCACATGGTCGACAAGTTTTAGTCTTCACTGCATGACACATGGCATAGCAACAAAAATTTATCTATCTATAATAAGAATGTAGTAGGTGGTTAGTTGCTCAACAAGTAGAGCTTCGCATGGTCAACAAACGTTCGCTTTCACTTCGTGGAACGTGGCAAAGCAATAAAAAATTGTTAAAATAACAATAAAATATCAAAGTTTCGTGACTATGATAAGTATTGGGCGGGAATTTTAATAAAATTTCTAATTCAAACCATCTATTTATATATAATAAGAATGTAGTAAGTGGTTAGTTGCTCGACAAGTGGAGCTTCACATGGTCGACAAGTATTAGCTTTCACTGCGTTAAACGTGGCAAAGGAATAATAAATTGATAAAATATTAATAAAATATCAAAGTTCCGAGAATAAGGTAAGTATTGGGCTGGAATTTTAATAAAATTCAAATGTCCAACCATCTATTAATATATAATAAGAATGTAGTGGGTGGTTTGTTGCTCAACAAGTGGAACTTCACATGGTCGACAAGTGTTAGCTTGCACTGCGTGACACATGGCAAAGCAATAAAAATCTATTAATATATAATAAGAATGTAGTACGTGGTTAGTTGTTTGACAAGTGCAGCTTCACATGGTCGACAAGTTTTAGTCTTCACTGCATGACACATGGCATAGCAACAAAAATTTATCTATCTATAATAAAAATGTAGTAGGTGGTTAGTTGCTCAACAAGTAGAGCTTCGCATGGTCAACAAGTGTTCGCTTTCACTTCGTGGAACGTGGCAAAGCAACAAAAAATTGTTAAAATAACAATAAAGTATCAAAGTTTCGTGACTACGATAAGTATTGGGCGGGAATTTTAATAAAATTTCTAATTCAAACCATCTATTTATATATAATAAGAATGTAGTAAGTGGTTAGTTGCTCGACAAGTGGAGCTTCACATGGTCGACAAGTGTTAGCTTTCACTGCGTTAAACGTGGCAAAGGAATAATAAATTGTTAAAATATTAATAAAATATCAAAGTTCCGAGAATAAGCTAAGTATTGGGCTGAAATTTTAATAAAATTCAAATGTCCAACCATCTATTAATATATAATAAGAATGTGGTGGGTGGTTAGTTGCTCAACAAGTGGAGCTTCACATGGTCGACAAGTGTTAGCTTTCACTGCGTGACACATGGCAAAGCAATAAAAATCTATTAATATATAATAAGAATGTAGTACGTGGTTAGTTGTTTGACAAGTGCAGCTTCACATGGTCGACAAGTTTTAGTCTTCACTGCATGACACATGGCATAGCAACAAAAATTTATCTATCTATAATAAGAATGTAGTAGGTGGTTAGTTGTTCAACAAGTAGAGCTTCACATGGTCAACAAGTGTTCGCTTTCACTTCGTGGCACGTGAAAAAGCAATAAAAAATTGTTAAAATAACAATAAAATATCAAAATTTCGTGACTACGATAAGTATTGGGCGGGAATTTTAATAAAATTTCTAATTCAAACCATCTATTTATATGTAATAAGAGTGTAGTAAGTGGTTAGTTGCTCGACAAGTGGAGCTTCACATGGTCGACAAGTGTTAGCTTCCACTGCGTGAAACGTGGCAAAGGAATAATAAATTGATAAAATATTAATAAAATATCAAAATTCCGTGAATAAGGTAAGTATTGGGCAGGAATTTTAATAAAATTCAAATGTCCAACCATCTATTAATATATAATAAGAATGTAGTGGGTGGTTAGTTGCTCGACAAGTGGAGCTTCACATGGTCGACAAGTGTTAGCTTTCACTGCGTGACACATGGCAAAGCAATAAAAATATATTAATATATAATAAGAATGTAGTACGTGGTTAGTTGTTCGACAAGTGCAGCTTCACATGGTCGACAAGTGTTAGCCTTCACTGCATGACACGTGGCATAGCAACAAAAATCTATCCATCTATAATAAGAATGTAGTAGGTGGTTAGTTGCTCGAGAAGTAGAGCTTCA
Source organism: Arachis hypogaea (assembly GCF_003086295.3). Taxonomy (NCBI): domain Eukaryota; kingdom Viridiplantae; phylum Streptophyta; class Magnoliopsida; order Fabales; family Fabaceae; genus Arachis; species Arachis hypogaea. The sequence continues at coordinate 76,733,155 of NC_092041.1, read as the reverse complement.
CATGGTCAACAAGTGTTCGATTTCACTTCGTGGCACGTGGCAAAGCAATAAAAAATTGTTCAAATAACAATAAAATATCAAAATTTCGTTACTACGATAAGTATTGGGCGGGAATTTTAATAAAATTTCTGATCCAAACCATCTATTTATATATAATAAGAATATAGTAAGTGGTTAGTTGGTCGACAAGTGGAGCTAAACATGGTCGACCGGTGTTAGCTTTCACTGCATGAAACGTGGCAAAGGAATAAAAAATTGATAAAATATTAATAAAATATCATAGTTCCATGAATAAGGTAAGTATTGGGCTAGAATTTTAATATAATTCAAATTTTAAACTATCTATTAATATATAATAAGAATATAGTAGGTGGTTAGTTGCTCGACAAGTGGAGCTTCACATTGTCGACAAGTGTTAGCTTTCATTGCGTGAAACATGGAAAAGCAATAAAAAACTGATAAAATATTTATAAAATATCAAAGTTCCGTGATTAAGGTAAGTATTGTGCTGGAATTTTAATATAATTCAAATTTTAAACCATCTATTAATATATAATAAGAATGTAGTAGGTGGTTAGTTGCTCGAGAAGTGGAGATTCATATGGTCTACAAGTGTTAGCTTTCACTACGTGACACATGTCAGAGCAATAAAAATCTGTTAATATATAATAAAAATGTAGTACGTGGTTAGTTGTTCGACAAGTGCAGCTTCACATGGTCAACCAGTGTTAGCCTTCACTGCATGACACGTGGCATAGCAACAAAAATCTATCTTTCTATAATAAAAATGTAGTAGGTGGTTAGTTGCTCGACAAGTACAGCTTCACATGGTCGACAAGTGTTCGCTTTCACTGCGTGACACGTGGCAAAGCAATAAAAATTTGTTAAAATAATAATAAAATATCAAACTTTTGTGACTACGGTAAGTATTGGTCGGGAATTTTAATAAAATTTCTAATTTCAAACCATCTATTTATATATATTAAGAATGTAGTAAGTGGTTAGTTTCTCGAGAAGTGGAGCTTCACATGGTCGACAAGTGTTAGCTTTCACTCCGTGGCACGTGGCAAAATAATAAAAATTATTAAAATAATAGAAAAATATCAAAGTTCCGTGAATATGGTATTTATTGGGGAAGAATTTTAATAAAATTCAAATTTTAAACCATCTATTAATATATAATAAGAATATAGTAGGTGGTTAGTTGCTCGACAAGTGAAGCTTCACATGGTCGACAAGTGTTATCTTTCACTACGTGACACATGGCAAAACAATAAAAAATTGTTAAAATAATAATAAAATATCAAAGTTTCGTGAAAAAGGTAAGTATTAGGCAGGAATTTTAATAAAATTCAAATTTCAAACCATCTATTAATATATAATAAGAATGTAGTAGGTGGTTAGTTACTCGACAAGTGGAGCTTCACATGGTCAACCAGTGTTAGCTTTCACTACATGACACGTGGCAAAACAATAAAAATCTATTACTATATAACAAGAATGTAGTAGGTGGTTGGTGCACGAAATTGCAATCACACTTTTGCAACCCCGCACAACTAACCAGCAAGTGCACTGGGTCGTCCAAGTAATACCTTACGTGAGTAAGGGTCGATCCCACGGAGATTGTCGGCTTGAAGCAAGCTATGGTTATCTTGTAAATCTTATTCAGGATATCAATAATTATCAGGGTTGATTGTGAAAAGTAAAAGAACATGAAATAAGTACTTGTTTTGCAGTAATGGAGAACAGGTTGAGGTTTTGGAGATGCTCCATCTTCTGAATCTCTGCTTTCCTACTGTCTTCTTCTTCAAACACGCAAAGCTCCTTCCATGGCAAGCTGTATGCAAGGGTTTCACCGTTGTCAGTGGTTACCTCCCATCCTCTCAGTGGAAATGTTTAACGCACCCTGTCACGGCACGGCTATCCATCTGTCGGTTCTCAATCAGGCCGGAATAGAATCCAGTGATTCTTTTGCGTCTGTCACTAACGCCCTGCCCTCAGGAGTTTGAAGCTCGTCACAGTCATTCAATCATTGAATCCTACTCAGAATACCACAGACAAGGTTTAGACCTTCCGGATTCTCTTGAATGCCGCCATCAGTTCTAGCTTATACCACGAAGATTCTGGTTAAGGAATCCAAGAGATATCTACTCAATCTAAGATAGAACGGAGGTGGTTGTCAGGCACACGTTCATAGTTGAGAATATGATGAGTGTCACGGATCATCACATTCATCCGGGTTAAGAACAAGTGATATCTTAGAATGGAAGCAAGCATGATTGAATGAAAAACAGTAGTAATTGCATTAATCCATCAAGACACAGCAGAGCTCCTCACCCCCAACCATGGGGTTTAGAGACTCATGCCGTGAGAAGTACACAAAGAAACGTGTAAAGTGTCATGAGGTACAGATCCAATGTCAAAAGATCCTATTAATAGTAAGCTAGTAACCTAGGGTATACAGAAATGAGTAAATGACGTAAAAATCCACTTCTGGGTCCACTTAGTGTGTGCTTGGGCTGAGCATTGAAGCTTTCATGTGTAGAGACTTTTTCTGGAGTTAAACGCCAGCTTTCATGCCAGTTTGGGCGTTTAACTCCAATTTTTATGCCAGTTCCAGCGTTAAACGCTGGGAATTCTGAGGCTGATTTGAAATGCCGGTTTGGGCCATCAAATCTCGGGCAAAGTATGGACTATTATACATTGCTGGAAAGCCCAGGATGTCTACTTTCCAATGCCGTTGAGAGCGCGCCAATTGGGCTTTTGTAGCTCAAGAAAATCCACTTCGAGTGCAGGGAGGTCAGAATCCAACAGCATCTGCAGTCCTTTTCAGTCTCTAAATCAGATTTTTGCTCAGGACCCTCAATTTCAGCCAGAAAATACCTGAAATCACAGAAAAACACACAAACTCATAGTAAAGTCCAGAAAAGTGAATTTTAACTAAAAACTAATAAAAATATACTAAAAACTAGTTAAAATATACTAAAAACATACTAAAAACAATGCCAAAAAGCGTACAAATTATCCGCTCATCACAACACCAAACTTAAATTGTTGCTTATCCTCAAGCAACTGAAAATCAAATAAGATAAAAAGAAGAGAATATACTATAGATTCCAAAATATCAAGGAAACTCAGCTCCAATTAGATGAGCGGGACTAGTAGCTTTTTGCTTCCGAACAGTTTTGGCATCTCACTTTATCCTTTGAAGTTCAGAATGATTGGCATCTATAGGAACTCAGAACTCAGATAGTGTTATTGATTCTCCTAGTTAAGTATAATGATTCTTGAACATAGCTAGTGTATGAGTCTTGGCTGTGGCCCAAAGCACTCTGTCTTCCAGTATTACCACTGGATACATACATGCCACAGACACATACTTGGGTGAACCTTTTCAGATTATGACCCAGCTTTGCTAGAGTCCCCAATTAGAGGTGTCCAGGGTTCTTAAGCACACTCTTTTTGCCTTGGATCACAACTTTATTTCTTTCTTTTTCTTCTCTCTTTTTTTTTTGAATCACTGCTTTTTCTTGCTTCAAGAATCAATCTAATGATTTTTCAGATCCTCAATAACAGTTCTCTTTTTCCCTCATTCTTTCAAGAGCCAACAATTTTAACATTCTCACAACAACAAATTCAAAAGACATATGCACTGTTCAAGCATTCATTCGGAAAACAAAAAAATATTGTCACCACATCAAACTAATTCAACTAGTTTCCAAGATAAATTCGAAATCCTGTACTTCTTGTTCTTTTGTGATTAAAGCATTTTTCATTTAAGAGAGGTGATGGATTCATAGGACATTCATAACTTTAAGACATGAATTTTAAATTTTATTAATTATGAATTAAGAACAAGACTCAAAAATAGATATAAGATGAGACTAAAAAAATTGAAAACAAAAATTTAAATAGGCTCCTAATGATAGAGGTTTTCACAGAGTTAGAACTCAACAACCTTGATTTTGAGAAGTGGATGCTCCCTCAAATTGAGGGGAGAATTTTTGGCGTTTCAGTTCTTGAAGTTCACGTCCCTGCTTCTCTTGTTCCTTCAGCAATTTGCAAAGCATGCAGTTCTGATTCTGCTGTTCTTCCTTAAGTTGCTCCATAGTTTCTTGCAACTTGGTGATAGATGCTTCTAGGCTGGCCCAGTAGCCAATTTCAGGAAATTCAGGGAGGAACTCCTGCGCCCTCCGTTTGATAGAGTTGTCTTGCATTTGTCCTTCCATTGACTTCTTGGTGATTGGATGTTCAATGGGTATGAATTCATCTACTCCCATCTTTACCCCAGCCTCTTTACAGAGCAAGGAGATCAAGCTTGGGTAAGCCAGTTTGGCCTCAGTGGAATTCTTATTTGCAATTGTGTAGATCTCACAAGCAATCAGATGATGAACCTCCACTTCTTTTCCAAGCATGATGCAATGAATCATCACTGCTCTCTTGATAGTGACCTCAGAACGGTTGCTAGTGGGCAAGATGGAACGCCCAATAAAGTCTAGCCAACCTCTTGCAATTGGTTTGAGGTCTCCTCTCTTGAGTTGGTTTGGGACACCCTTTGAATTGGTTATCCACTTAGTTCCAGGGAGGCATATGTCCTCTAGAACTTGATCCAACCCTTTATCTGCTCTCACCATTCTCCTATTAAAGGATTCAGGATCATCTTGCAGTTGAGGCAATTTGAAGATTTCTCTTATTTTGTCCATATGAAAGTAGATAACTTTCCCTCTGACCATGGTTCTGTAAGTATGGTAAGCAGTTCCAGTCATTCTCTGTTTATCTGTCAGCCACAGATTTGAGTAGAATTCCTGAACCATATTTCTTCCAACCTTTATCTCAGGATTGGAAAGAACTTCCCATCCTCTGTTTCGAATTTGCTCTTGGATCCCCGGATATTCATCTTCTTTCAGATCAAATTTAACTTCCAGGATCACTGACCTCAGACCCATTATTTTGTGATAATGGTCTTCATGTTCTTTAGTTGAGAACTTCTCTTGATTCCAAAGATTCTTTGGATTATTCTCTTTCTTTCCTCTTAAATTGGTTTGTTTTCCCTTAGGAGCCATGATCTTGATGAATCTTGCCTTAGTGATCACGGAAAAGCACACCAAACTTAGAGGTTTGCTTGTCCTCAAGCAAAAGAAAGGAAGGAAGAGAGAGAGGAGAAGAGAAAATTCGAATGGTGTGGGGGAATGAGGAGGCCGAACGTGTTTTTATAAGGGGGGAGAAGAGATTTCGAAAAATTGGAAGGAGATTTGAGAAGATGTGGAGAGATTTTGAGAGAAGGGTGAGTTTTTGAACAAGATTTGGGATTAATTTGAGAGAGATTTGAAGAATGATTTTGATTTTTGAAGATTTGAAGGTGAATGATGAAAGGTTGAAATGTGTTTATGTAGAAAAGTATGGGTCAAAAAAAGAAAGTTTGAAAAAATTTGATCGGAAAGCAAAATCTTGGTCGCCCACCTTTCTGGCGTTAAACACCCAGAATGGCATCCATTCTGGCGTTTAACGCCCATTTGCTAGCCAATGTGGGCGTTTAACGCCCAGCCAGGTGCCCTGGCTGGCGTTAAACGCCAGAATTCCCTTTGTCACTGGGCTTTTTGCTAAACGCCCAGGATGCTGCACACCTGGCGTTAAACGCCCAGAATGGTGCCCATTCTGGCATTTAACGCCCAAAATGGCACCCTTACTGGCGTTAAACGCCCAGAATGGTGCCCATTCTGCCGTTTAACGCCCAAAATGCCCCTTACTGGCATTTTTTTGCCAGTAAGCTCTTTTTCTCTGCTTTTTGCACTGAATCCTTTTGTAACTCTGTGAATTCCTTCAATTTTGATAATTGCCTCTGTAGAAATAAAACATATAACCTGCTAATGACTGGGTTGCCTCCCAGCAAGCGCTTCTTTACTGTCTTTAGCTGGACCTTCACTGAGAATCACTCAAGTCTCAGTTTTTGAGCATTCTTGCTCAAAATTGTTTTCAAGATAATGCTTGATCCTCTGTCCATTAACAATGAACTTTTTGTCAGACTCAGCATCCTGGAGCTCAACATATCCATGTGGTGATACTCCTGTAATCACATACGGACCCCTCCAACGAGATTTAAGCTTTCTTGGGAACAATCTGAGCCTAGAGTTGAATAGCAGAACTTTTTGTCCTGGCTCAAAGACTCTGGATGACAACTTTTTGTCATGCCACTTCTTTGCCTTTTCCTTATAAATTTTTGCATTTTCAAAGGCATTGAGTCTGAACTCCTCTAGCTCATTTAGTTGGAGCAATCTTTTTTCACCAGCTAACTGAGCATCCATGTTTAGGAACCTGGTTGCCCAGTAGGCTTTATGTTCCAGTTCCACAGGCAGATGACAGGCCTTCCCATACACCAGTTGGTATGGGGAGGTTCCTATAGGAGTCTTGAATGCTGTTCTGTATGCCCACAGAGCATCATCCAAACTCTTTGCCCAATCCTTTCTTCGGGCTATCACAGTCCGTTCTAGGATTCTTTTTAGCTCTCTGTTAGAGACTTTAGCTTGCCCATTTGTCTGTGGATGATACGGAGTTACCACTTTGTGGCTAATTCCATATCTGACCATAGCAGAGTATAGCTGTCTATTGCAGAAATGAGTGCCCCCATCAAACCTGCTGAAGATGTGTTTCTGGAGGAATTTCAGCACGGTCTTGGTATCATTAGTGGGTGTAGCAATTGCTTCTACCCACTTAGATACATAGTCTACTGCCACCAGAATGTAAGTGTTTGAGTATGATGGTGGGAATGGACCCATGAAGTCAATTCCCCATACATCAAATAATTCAATCTCTAATATCCCTTGTTGAGGCATGGCATATCCGTGAGGCAAGTTACCAGCTCTTTGGCAACTGTCACAGTTACGCACAAACTCTCAGGCATCTTTATAGAGAGTAGGCCAGTAGAAGCCACATTGGAGGACTTTAGTGGCTGTTCGCTCACTTCCAAAATGTCCTCCATACTGTGATCCATGGCAGTGCCATAGGATCCTTTGTGCTTCTTCTCTGGGTACACATCTGCGGATCATTCCATCTGCACATCTCTTAAAGAGATATGGCTCATCCCATAGGTAGTACTTGGCATCTGAAATTAATTTCTCTCTTTGCACTCTGCTGTACTCCTGGGGTATGAACCTCACAGCTTTATAATTTGTAATATCTGCAAACCATGGAGCTTCCTGAATGGCAAAGAGTTGCTCATCTGGGAAAGTTTCAGAGATCTCAGTAGAAGGGAGGGACGCCCCAGCTACTGGTTCTATTCGGGACAGATGATCAACTACTTGGTTCTCTGTCCCTTTTCTGTTTCTTATTTCTATATCAAACTCTTGCAGAAGCAACATCCATCTTATAAGCCTGGGTTTTGAATCCTGCTTTGTGAGTAAGTATTTAAGAGCAGCATGGTCAGTGTACACAATCACTTTGGATCCCACTAGATAGGATCTAAACTTGTCAATGGCATAGACCACTGCAAGTAAATCTTTTTCTGTGGTTGTGTAATTCTTCTGTGCATCATTTAGAACACGGCTGGCATAATAAATGACGTGCAGAAGCTTGTTATGCCTTTGTCCCAACACTGCACCAATGGCAATGTCTAGTCTGGTGCAGAGATGACTGGTGCTGTGACCAGCTTGGCTTTCAGGGTCTCAAATGCCTGCATGCACTGTGTGTCAAACACAAATGGTGTGTCAGCAGCTAGTAGATTACTCAGAGGTTTTGCAATTTTCGAAAAATCCTTTATAAACCTTCTGTAGAATCCTGCATGCCCCAGAAAGCTTCTGATTGCCTTAACATTGGCAGGTGGTGGTAATTTTTCAATTACCTCTACCTTTGCCTTATCCACCTCTATTCCCCTGCTTGAAATCTTGTGTCCAAGGACAATTCCTTCAGTCACCATAAAGTGACATTTCTCCCAGTTTAAAACCAGGTTAGTCTCTTGGCACCTTTTCAGGACAAGTGCTAGGTGATTAAGACAGGAGCTGAATGAGTCTCCATATACTGAGAAGTCATCCATGAAGACTTCCAGGAATTTCTCCACCATATCAGAGAAGATGGATAACATGCATCTCTGAAAGGTTGCAGGAGCATTACACAGACCAAAAGGCATCCTCCTGTAGGCAAACACGCCAGAAGGGCAAGTAAATGCTGTTTTCTCTTGGTCCTGAGGATCTACTGCAATTTGGTTGTAACCTGAATAGCCATCCAAAAAGCAGTAATAATCATGACCAGCTAGTCTTTCTAGCATTTGGTCTATGAATGGTAAAGGAAAATGATCCTTTCTGGTGGCTGTATTGAGCCTTCTGTAGTCAATACACATACGCCACCCTGTGACTGTCCTTGTAGGAACCAGTTCATTTTTTTCATTATGAACCACTGTCATGCCTCCCTTTTTTGGGACAACTTGGACAGGGCTCACCCAGGGGCTATCAGAAATAGGATAAATAATCCCAGCCTCTAGTAATTTAGTGACCTCATTCTGCACCACCTCCTTCATGGCTGGATTTAGCCTCCTCTGTGGTTGGACCACAGGTTTGGCATTATCCTCCAACAGGATCTTGTGCATGCATCTGGCTGGGCAAATGCCCTTAAGATCACTTATGGACCACCCAAGAGCTGTCTTGTGTGTCCTTAGCACTTGAATCAGTGCTTCCTCTTCCTGTGGATTTAAAGCAGAGCTTATAATCACTGGAAAAGTGTCACCCTCTCCCAAAAATGCATACTTCAGGGATGGTGGTAGTGGTTTGAGTTCAGGTTTGGGAGGCTTATCTTCCTCCTGAGGAATTTTCGAAAATTCCTTTGTTTCCTCTGACTCTTCTTGATCAGGCTGAGCATCTTTGAAGATGTCCTCAAGCTCTGATTCTAGACTTTCATTCATATTGATCTCTTCCACCAGAGAGTCAATAATGTCAGCGTCCATGCAGTCATTTGGTGTGTCTGGATGCTGCATAGCTTTTATAGCATTCAACTTGAACTCATCCTCATTGACTCTCAGGGTTACTTCCCCTTTTTGTACATCAATGAGAGTTCGTCCAGTTGCTAGGAAAGGTCTTCCTAGAATGAGAGTTGCACTCTTGTGCTCCTCCATTTCCAGCACCACAAAGTCAGTTGGAAAGGCGAATGGCCCAACCTTGACAATCATGTCCTCTATTATGCCTGATGGATACTTAATGGAGCCATCAGCAAGTTGAAGGCATATCCTGGTTGGCTTGACTTCTTCAGTCAACCCAAGCTTTCTGATAGTGGATGCAGGTATTAGATTGATACTTGCTCCAAGGTCACACAGGGCTGTCTTGGTGCAAGCACCTTCTAATGTGCATGGTATCATAAAGCTTCCTGGATCTTGAAGCTTTTCTGGTAAGCTTTTTAAAATGACTGCACTGCATTCTTCAGTGAGAAATACTTTTTCAGTTTCTCTCCAATCCTTCTTATGACTTAAGATTTCTTTCATGAACTTAGCATAAGAAGGTATTTGCTCAAGTGCCTCTGCAAACAGAATCTTTATTTCAAGAGTCCTTAGATAGTCTGCAAAGCGGGCAAATTGCTTATCCTGTTCCGCTTGGCGGAGTTTCTGAGGATAAGGCATCTTGGCTTTATATTCTTCAACATTAGATGCTGCAGGTTTATTCCTTACAGAAGTGGTTGAAGAAGCCTTTTTAGAGGGATTACTGTCAGCACTCTCAGGTGTCTGATCCTCCCTTGGCGTCTGAACGCCAGAATTGGGTGAAGATTGGGCGTTTAACGCCAACTTCTCTCCCTTCTCTGGCGTTTGAACGCCAGAACTGGGCAGGGAATGGGCGTTTAACGCCAGCTTTCCTCCCCTTTCTAGCGTTTGAACGCCAAAAGTAATCCTCTCTGGGCTCTTACTGTCCTCAGAGGGATTTTGAACAGTGGTTTGGTTATCCTCTATCAATTGTTCCTTACTTGGCTTCTTGCTACCTTGAGCAGTGTTATTCAATGTCTTCCCACTCCTTAGTTGAACTGCTTGACATTCTTCTGTTATCTGTTTAGATATCTACTATTTTGCTTGATTCAACTGCAGTTCTATGTTCTTGTAAGCAGTTTTAGTTTCATGAAGCATCTCTTTAAATTCTGCTAACTGTTTTGTCATCAGGTGTAATTGTTGATTAAGCTCAATCATCTGTTCTTGAGGATTAGGATCAGTGGCTACTGCCATGACTTCCTCTTTTGGAGAGAACTCATTGCCAGAGTACAAATATTGATTTCTAGCAACAGTGTCTATAAGCTCTTGAGCCTCTTCAATTGTCTTCCTCATGTGTATAGATCCACCAGCTGAGTGGTCTAAAGACATCTGAGCTTTTTCTGTAAGCCCATAGTAGAAGATGTCTAACTGTACCCACTCTGAAAACATTTCAGAGGGGCATTTTCTTAGCATACCTCTATACCTCTCACAGGCATTATAAAAGGATTCATTATCCTCTTGCTTAAAGCCTTGGATGTCCAGCCTTAGCTGTGTCATCCTCTTTGGAGGGTAAAAGTGATTCAGGAATTTGTCTGATAACTGTTTCCATGTCTTTATGCTTGCTGTAGGTTGGTTATTCAACCACCTCTTAGCTTGATCTTTTACAGCAAATGGAAACAGTAATAGTCTGTAGACATCCTGATCCACCTCTTTATCACGTACTGTGTCAGCAATTTGCAAGAACTGTGCCAGAAACTCAGTAGGCTCTTCCTGTGGAAGACCGGAATACTGGCAATTTTGCTGCACTATGATAATGAGTTGAGGATTTAGCTCAAAGCTGCTTGCTTTGATGGGAGGTGTACAGATGCTACTCCCGTATGCAGCTGCAATGGGGTTAGCATATGACCCCAAAGTCCTTCTGGACTGCTCAATTCCACTTAGGTCCATGATGGAGAAAGGGAATATGATATGAATTCACAAGCAAAGTATTTTTATTTTTTTTTAATTAACCGAAAAACAGAATAAAAAAAAGGAGAATAAAAATAAAAAATTCGAAAATTAAAAGAAAATAAGATCAAAACAAATTGAAAACTGGATCAATTAGTTAATTAAAAAGATTTTGAGATTAGCAATTAAAAAGATATGATTGAAAATTATTTTGAAAAAAAGATTTGATCTTTGAAATGAGGAAAGAGAAAAACACAAATTGACAACAAACTTAAAATTTTTAGAAAATCAAACACTAATTTTCGAAAATTTTAAAGGAAAAACACAAGGAGGACACCAAACTTAGAATTTTTAAGGATCAAAAAGGGACTAAAGACATGTAAATTCGAAAATTAAAAGAAAAACAAAAGCATGCAATTGACACCAAACTTAAAATATGAAACTAGACTCAACTAAAAGACTCTAAACCAACAAGAATAAAACAGTCCTAATCTAAGCAACAAGATAAGCCGTCAGTTGTCCAAACTCGAACAATCCCCGGCAACGGCGCCAAAAACTTGGTGCACGAAATTGCAATCACACTTTTGCAACCCCGCACAACTAACCAGCAAGTGCACTGGGTCGTCCAAGTAATACCTTACGTGAGTAAGGGTCGATCCCACGGAGATTGTCGGCTTGAAGCAAGCTATGGTTATCTTGTAAATCTTAGTCGGGATATCAATAATTATCAGGGTTGATTGTGAAAAGTAAAAGAACATGAAATAAGTACTTGTTTTGCAGTACTGGAGAACAGGTTGAGGTTTTGGAGATGCTCCATCTTCTGAATCTCTGCTTTCCTACTGTCTTCTTCTTCAAACACGCAAGGCTCCTTCCATGGCAAGCTGTATGCAAGGGTTTCACCATTGTCAGTGGTTACCTCCCATCCTCTCAGTGGAAATGTTCAACGCACCCTGTCACGGCACGGCTATCCATCTGTCGGTTCTCAATCAGGCCGGAATAGAATCCAGTGATTCTTTTGCGTCTGTCACTAACGCCCCGCCCTCAGGAGTTTGAAGCTCGTCACAGTCATTCAATCATTGAATCCTACTCAGAATACCACAGACAAGGTTTAGACCTTCCGGATTCTCTTGAATGCCGCCATCAGTTCTAGCTTATACCATGAAGATTCTAGTTAAGGAATCCAAGAGATATCTACTCAATCTAAGATAGAACGGAGGTGGTTGTCAGGCACACGTTCATAGTTGAGAATATGATGAGTGTCACGGATCATCACATTCATCCGGGTTAAGAACAAGTGATATCTTAGAATGGAAGCAAGCATGATTGAATGAAAAACAGTAGTAATTGCATTAATCCATCAAGACACAGCAGAGCTCCTCACCCCCAACCATGGGGTTTAGAGACTCATGCCGTGAGAAGTACACAAAGAAACGTGTAAAGTGTCATGAGGTACAGATCCAATGTCAAAAGATCCTATTAATAGTAAGCTAGTAACCTAGGGTATACAGAAATGAGTAAATGACGTAAAAATCCACTTCTGAGTCCACTTAGTGTGTGCTTGGGCTGAGCATTGAAGCTTTCATGTGTAGAGACTTTTTCTGGAGTTAAACGCCAGCTTTCATGCCAGTTTGGGCGTTTAACTCCAATTTTTATGCCAGTTCCAGCGTTAAACGCTGGGAATTCTGAGGCTGATTTGCAATGCCGGTTTGGGCCATCAAATCTCAGGCAAAGTATGGACTATTATACATTGCTGGAAATCCCAGGATGTCTACTTTCCAATGCTGTTGAGAGCGCGCCAATTGGGCTTTTGTAGCTCCAGAAAATCCACTTCGAGTGCAGGGAGGTCAGAATCCAACAGCATCTGCAGTCCTTTTCAGTCTCTAAATCAGATTTTTGCTCAGGACCCTCAATTTCAGCCAGAAAATACCTGAAATCACAGAAAAACACACAAACTCATAGTAAAGTCCAGAAAAGTGAATTTTAACTAAAAACTAATAAAAATATACTAAAAACTAGTTAAAATATACTAAAAACATACTAAAAACAATGCCAAAAAGCGTACAAATTATCCGCTCATCAGTGGTTAGTTGCTCGAAACGTGGAGCTTCACAAGGTCGACAAGTGTTAGCTTTCACTGCGTGACGAATGGCAAACCAATAAAAAATGTTAAAATAATAATAAATCTATTAATATATAATAAGAATGTAGTAGGTGGTTAGTTGCTCGACAAGTGGAGCTTCACATGGTCGACAGTGTTAGCTTCCAATGCGTGAAACATGGAAAAGCAATAAAAACCTGATAAAATATTAATAAAATATCAAAGTTCCGTGAATAAGGTAAGTATTGGGCTGGAATTTTAATAAAATTCAAATGTCCAACCATCTATTAATAAACCATCTATTAATATATAATAAGAATGTAGTGGGTGGTTAGTTGCTTGACAAGTGGAGCTTCACATAGTTGACAATAGTTAGCTTTCACTGCGTGACACATGACAAAGCAATAAAAATCTATTAATATATAATAAGAATGTAGTACGTGGTTAGTTGTTCGACAAGTGCAGCTTCACATGGTCGACAAGTGTTAGCCTTCACTGCATGACACGTGGCATAGCAACAAAAATCTATCTATCTATAATAAAAATGTTGTAGGTGGTTAGTTGCTCGACAAGTAGAACTTCACCTGGTCGACAAGTGTTCACTTTCACTGCGTGACACGTGGTAAAATGGTGCACGAAATTGCAATCACACTCTTGCAGTTTCGCACAACTAACCAGCAAGTGCACTGGGTCGTCCAAGTAATACCTTACGTGAGTAAGGGACGATCCCACGGAGATTGTCGACTTGAAGCAAGCTATGGTTATCTTGTAACTCTTAGTCAGGATATCAATAATTCTCAGGTTTAATTGTGAAAAGTAAAATAACATGAAATACATACTTGTTTTGCAGTAACGGAGAATAGGTTGAGGTTTTGGAGATGCTCTATCTTTTGAATCTCTGCTTTCCTACTGTCTTCTTCTTCATGCACGCAAGGCTCCTTCCATGGCAAGCTGTATGTAGGGTTTCACCGTTATCAATGGCTACCTCCCATCCTCTCAGTGAAAATTTTTAACGCGCTCTATCACAGCACGGCTAATCATCTGTCAGTTCTCAATCAGGTTGGAATAGAATCTAGTGATTATTTTGCGTCTGTCACTAACGCCCAGCCTTCAGGAGTTTGAAACTCGTCACAGTCATTCAATCCTTGAATCCTACTCAGAATACCACAGACAAGGTTTAGACCTTCCGGATTCTCTTGAATGCCGCCATCAATTCTAGCTTATACCACGAAGATTCTGATTAAGGAATCTAAGAGATATTCACTTAGTCTAAGGTAGAATGGATGTGGTTGTCAGGCACACATTCATAGGTGAGAATGATGATGAGTGTCACGGAATATCACATTCATCAAGTTGAGGAACAAGTGATATCTTAGAATGGAAGCAAGCGTGATTGAATGAAAAAAAAACAGTAGTAATTGCATTAATCCATCAAGACACAGCAGAGCTCCTCACCCCCAACCATGGGGTTTAGATACTCATGTCGTAGAAGATATAATAAGAAACGTGTAATGTCATGAGGTAAAGATACAATGTCAAAAGGTCCTATTAATAGTGAACTAGTAACCTAGGATATACAAAAATGAGTAAATGACATAAAAATCCACTTCCGGGGTCCACTTGGTGTGTGCTTGGGCTGAGCATTGAAGCTTTCATGTGTATAGACTTTTTCTGGAGTTAAACGCCAGCTTTTGTGCCAGTTTAGGCGTTTAACTCCAATTTTTGTGCCAGTTCCGGCGTTAAACGCCGGGAATTCTGAAGCTGATTTGCAACGCCAGTTTGGGCCATCAAATCTCGGGCAAAGTATGGACTATTATACATTGCTGGAAAGCCCAGGATGTCTACTTTCCAATGTCATTGAGAGGGCTCCAATTGGGCTTCTGTAGCTCCAGAAAATCCACTTCGAGTGCAGGGAGGTCAGAATCCAACAGCATCTGCAGCCCTTTTTTAGCCTCTGAATCAGATTTTTGCTTAGGTCCCTCAATTTCAGCCAGAAATTACCTGAAATCACAGAAAAACACACAAACTCATAGTAAAGCCCAGAAAAGTGAATTTTAAATAAAAACTAATAAAAACATACTAAAAACAGTGCCAAAAAGCGTATAAATTATCCGCTCATCACAACACCAAACTTAAATTGTTGCTTGTCCCCAAGCAACTGAAAATCTATTAGGATAAAAAGAAGAGAACATACTATAGACTCCAAAATATCAATGAAACTTAGCTCCAATTAGATGAGCAAGACTAGTAACTTTTTGCTTCTGAACAGTTTTGGCATCTCACTTTATCCTTTGAAGATTAGAATGATTGGCATCTATAGGAACTCAGAATTCAGATAGTGTTATTGATTCTCCTAGTTAAGTGTGATGATTCTTGATCATAGTTATTCTATGAGTCTTGGCTGTGGCCCAAAGCACTCTGTCTTCTAGTATTCCCACCGGATACATACATGCCACAGACACATAACTGGGTGAACCTTTGTAGATTATGACTCAGCTTTGCTAAAGTCCCCAATTAGAGGTGTCCAGGGTTCTTAAGCATACTCTTTTTGCCTTGGATCATTTTTTTTAATACACTGCTTTTTCTTGCTTCAAGAATCAATTTGATGATTTTTCAGATCCTCAATAACATTTCTCCTTTTCCATCATTCTTTCAAGAGCCAACTAGTTTAACATTCTTTAATCAACAAATTCAAAAGACATATGCACTGTTCAAGCATTCATTCAGAAAACAAAAAGTATTGTCACCACATCAAACTAATTCAACTAGTTTCAGAGATGAATTCGAAATCCTGCACTTCTTGTTCTTTTGTGATTAAAGCATTTTTCATTTAAAAGAGGTGATGGATTCATAAGACATTCATAGCTTTAAGACATGAACCTTGAATTTTATTAATCATGAATTAAGAACAAGATTCAAAAATAAATATAAGATAAGACTAATAGTAATAGAAAACAAAAATTTAAATGACTCTAAAATAGACTCCTAATGATAGAAGTTATCACAGAGTTAGGACTCAACAACCTTGATTTTGAGAAGTGGATGCTCCCTCAACTTGTGGGGTATTTGACCCTTCAAGGGAGAGCTTTTGGCACTTTAGCTCTTGTAGCTCACACCCCTGCTTCTCTTGTTCTTTCAGCAATTTGCAGAGCATGCAGTTTTGATTCTGCTATTCTTCCTTAATTTGTTCCATAGCTTCTTGCAGCTTGGCAATAGATGCTTCTAGGCGGGTCCAGTAGTCAATTTCAGGAAGTTCAAGAAGGAACTCCTACGCCCTCCTTTTGATAGAGTTGTCTTGCATTTGTCCTTCCATTGACTTCTTGGTGATTGGGTGTTCAATTGGGATGAATTCATCTACTCCCATCCTCACCCCAGCATCTTTACATAGCAAAGAGATTAAGCTTGGGTAAGCCAGTTTGGCTTCAGTGGAGTTCTTGTTTGCAACTGTGTAGATCTCACAAGCAATCAGATGATGAACCTCCACTTCTTTTTCCAGCATAATGCAATGAATCATCACTGCTCTCTTGATATTGACCTCAGAACAATTGCTAGTGGACAATATGGAACGCCCAATGAAGTCTAGCCAACCTCTTACAATTGGTTTGAGATCTCCCCTCTTGAGTTGGTTTGGGACACCTTTTGAATTGGTTGTCCACTTAGTTCCAGGGAGGCATATGTCCTCTAGAACTTGATCTAACCCCTTATCTGCTCTCACCATTCTCCTATTAAAGGATTCAGGATCATATTGCAGTTGAGGCAATTTGAAGATCTCTCTTATTTTGTCCTGATGGAAGTAAATAATTCTCCCTCTGACCATGGTTCTGCAGGTATGAAAAGCAGTTACAGTCATTCTCTGCTTATCTGTCAGCCACAGATTTGAGTAGAATTCCTAAACCATGTTTCTTCCAACCTTTGTCTCAGGGTTGGTTAGAACTTCCCATCCTCTGTTTCGAATCTGCTCTTGGATCTCTGGATATTCATCTTCTTTCAGATCAAATCTGACTTCCGGGATCACTGACCTTAGACCCATTATTTTGTGGTAATGGTCTGCATGTTCTTTGGTTAAGAACTTCTCTTGACTCCAAAGATTCTTTGGAGTATTCTCTTTCTTGCCTCTTGAATTGGTTTGTTTTCCCTTAAGAGCCATGATCTTGATAAATCTTGGCTTAGTGATCACGGAAAAGCACACCAAACTTAGAGGTTTGCTTGTCCTCAAGCAAAAGAAAGGAAAGAGGAGAGAGAGGAGGAGAGCAAATTCGAATGGTAGGGAGAGGGGGATGGCCGAGCTTTATTTATAAAGGGAGGGAGAGAGATTTTGAAAATTTTGGAGGAGATTTGAGAAGATATGGAAAGAATTTGAGAAGATAATTGAGTTTTTGTAGAAGATTTGGAAAGGATTTGAAAAATATTTGAAGAATTATATAGAAAATTGTTTAATTTTCGAATTTTGAGGATGAATGATGAAAGTTTGTAATGTGTATATTCAGAAAATTATGGATCAAAACAAGAAAGTTTGAAAAAAATTTGAAGTGGAAAACAAAATCTCCTACCCCTGCCTTTCTGGCGTTAAACGCCCAGAATGGTATCCATTATGGCGTTTAACGCCCACTTGGTGGCCATTATGGGCGTTTAACGCCCAGCCAGGTGCCCTGGCTGGCGTTAAACGCCAAAAACCCCTTTATCACTGGGCGTTTTGCTAAACGCCCAGGATGCTGCACACCTGGCGTTAAACGCCCAGAATGGTGCCCATTCTGGCGTTTAACGCCCAAAATGGTACCTTTACTGGCGTTAAACGCCCAGAATGGTATCCATTCTGGGCGTTTAACGCCCAGAGTACCCCTTACTGGCATTTTTTTGCCAGCAAGCTCCTTTTCTCTGCTTTTTGCACTGAATCCTTCTGTAACTCTATGAATTCCTTCAATTTTGATGATCGCCCTTTGAGAATATGTATATCAAACTTTTAAAGAACAATTAACCTGCTAATGACTTAGTTGCCTCCCAGCAAGCGCTTCTTTATTGTCTTTAGCTGGACCTTTACTGAGACTCATTCAAGCCTCAGTTTTGAGCATTCCTGCTCAAAATTGCTTTCAAGATAATGTTTGATTCTCTGTCCGTTAACAATGAACTTTTTGTCAGAATCAATATCCTGAAGCTCAACATATCCATATGGTGAGACCCCTATAATCACATACGGACCCCTCCACCGGGATTTAAGTTTTTCTGAGAATAGTCTGAGCCTAGAGTTGAAGAGTAGAACTTTTTGTCCTGGCTCAAAGACTCTGGATGACAACTTCTTGTCATGCCACTTCTTTGCCTTTTCCTTATAAATTTTTGCATTTTCAAAGACACTGAGTCTGAACTCCTCTAGCTCATTTAGCTGGAGCAATCTTTTTTCACCAGCTAACTTAGCATCCATGTTTAGGAATCTAGTTGCCCAGTAGGCTTTATGTTCCAGTTCCACGGGCAGATGACAAGCCTTCCCATACACTAGTTGGTATGGAGAGGTTCCTATAGGAGTCTTGAAGGCTGTTCTGTATGCCCATAGACCATCATCCAAGCTCTTTGCCCAATCCTTTCTACGGGCAATAACAGTCCATTCCATGATGCTTTTTAGCTCCCTATTAGAGACTTCAGCTTGCCCATTTGTCTGTGGGTGATACGGAGTTGCTACTTTGTGGCTAATTCCATATTGGACCATAGTAGAGTACAGCTGTTTATTGCAGAAATGAGTGCCCCCATCACTGATTAGTACTCTGGGAACACCAAACCTGCTGAAGATGTGTTTCTGTAGGAATTTCAGTACGGTCTTGGTATCATTATTGGGTGTGGCAATTGCTTCTACCCATTTAGACACATAGTCTACTGCCACTAGAATATAAGTGTTTGAGTATGATGGTGGGAAGGGACCCATGAAGTCAATTCCCCATACATCAAACAATTCAATCTCTAGGATCCCTTGTTGAGGCATGGCGTAACCATGAGGCAAGTTACCAGCTCTTTGGCAACTGTCACAGTTACGCACAAACTCCCGGGCATCCCTATAGATAGTAGGCCAGTAGAATCCGCAATGGAAGACCTAAGTGGCTGTTCGCTCAGTGATGCATGGAAACGTGTCTCTCAACAAATCTCCCTTCGGCAAGTGTACCGAATTGTCGTCAAGTAAAACTCACAATAGAGTGAGGTCGAATCCCACAGAGATTAACGGATTAAGCAATCAATGGTTAATTGATTATCCTAGTTAGACGAATCATATTGGAGTGATAGGTAACAAGGAAATGTAAATGGCAGAAAAGTAAAGAAAGCAATAAAGTGCAGAGGAGTAAAATGGCAAGAAAAGTAAATGTAAGAACTAAAATAAAATGAACATTGGGATTAAGAGATATTGCAATCCTCCAGATTAAGTTCATTCTCATCTCTTCCTCAATCATTCATTGATCTCCTTGGCAATC
Source organism: Arachis hypogaea (assembly GCF_003086295.3). NCBI lineage: Eukaryota > Viridiplantae > Streptophyta > Magnoliopsida > Fabales > Fabaceae > Arachis > Arachis hypogaea. Next base: position 76,713,729 of record NC_092041.1, on the reverse strand, counting down.
TTAAGTGATCGAATTACAATTACTTGTAATTCAATCTCTCAAATCTTGATCAATAGCCAATTCCTTGGTCAATTGCTCATGAGATGAGATGAAGTATGGTCACTGATTATACCATATGCATTCCCAAATCAAGTGTTGGAGGATTATAGTCACATATCCTTCCAAACCCAATTTGGTACAACATGAGAAAGCATTTCTAGCATGATCTCTTCATTCCTCTTCCAAGGTTCAGAAGAGATCCAAGTATGAATAGCTTCTTTTCCAAGATAACTACCCAATTAGATGAAGATCGAAAGCTTTCAAGCAAAATCAAGAGAAAAGATAGAAGAAAAAGAATAAGAACTACACTTAATCCGTTGAATCACAATAGAGCTCTCTAATCCAATGAAAAGAGTTAGTTGGTCATTGCTCTAACAAAATAGAAAATAAAGAAAGTGTATAAAAGTAAAGATGAAGATTAAAACTGAAATTGAAACTTCAAAATTCATAAAAATGAAAAGTACGAAGAAAAGAAAGAGAAAGAAAAGTGTGTGAGGGGAGGGAGTCCGAAGACCCCTCGTCAATCCCCCATTCCAGAATTAGTCTCCTCTCCTCAATGTAAAAACTAAGGCCTTTATATAGGCTCTCCTAAATTACAAAATGAAATTAAAAGCAAATTACAATTAAATGAAAATTCCTATTCTAGATGCTTCTTGTGGCCTTGATTGGTTGACACTTGTGGGCTTGCTTCCTTGAGGTTGGGTGGTCCTTGAAAGAGAAGTGATCAAATTGAGGCCCATGTGCTAAAGTTAGTGCTAAAGTTAGCCACACTAACGCTACAAGTGTGGCGTTAGTGCTAAAGTTATTGTGGCTAACGTTGCACTTGCTGCCCAGTTGGTATTTTTGGGGCTTAAAAGATGCCTTTTGTTTGTGCTTCAATTTCATGCCCACTATAGTGTATTATATATCGTTGGAAAGCTCTGAATGTCAGCTTTCTAACGCAACTGGAATCACCTCAATTGGATCTCTATAACTCAAGTTATGCTCCTTTGAAGTGAACATGGTCGCTGGCATGGTCGCTAGCGTTAATGGAAAACGTGAGTCCCGATAACGCTAGCGACCAGGGGCTTAATATTTCCACGTTCTGGAGCTCAAAATCAATGTCCACTCCATACTATTATATATTGTTGGAAAGCTCTGGATGTCTACTTTTCAACACTATTGGAAGCGCATCATTTGGAGCTCTACAACTCGAGTTACACTTCTTGGAATGTGAAGAGGTCAGTTGGCCTTACTACCGGTTGATACCATGTTCATCTTTGCATTTTCGGGGCAGGTTTTCTCCCTCAAATTTAGTGTCAATCATGTAGTGCTATATATGCCTGGAAAGCTCTAGAATCCTACTTTCCAATGCTACTAGAATAACCTCATTTGGAGCTTTGTGGCTCAAGTTATGCGTGTTTGAAGAAGGCATGGTCAGGCTGCCAGGTGGGAATTTTCGCCCACGTTAACTACCACGTTAACTAAGTTAACGTGGGAGTTAACGTGGCTTCTTGGGGATAGTGTGGGTTTCTTCCAACGTTTGTGACAATGTTTGGTGTCACTAACGTTGTCGACAACCTTGTTTCTTCACGTTAGCTTCCACGTTAACCTAGTTAACGTGGGAGTTAACGTGGCTTCTTGTGACTTGGCCAATGTTATTGATAAACATTGGCGTTCCCTTTTCTTCTTAACGTTAGAGGCCACGTTAACTAAGTTAACGTGGCAACTAACGTGGCCACTTATGAGCTTGGTCCAACGTTAGTGATAATGTTAAGTGTCACTAACGTTGGCTCCATTTCCTTTTTTCAAAGTTAATGCCACTAACTTTTCTCACTAACATTGGGGCTTTCCTTCCTCCCACGTTAGTGCCCACATTAGTGTAACTAACGTAGCCACTAACGTGGCTCTTCTCTTCTTCTTTTGGCCTGAAATCAATCAAACAAAGTACATCAAAGTCTTGCTCTTAATCATGGGATCATGCATCATCCAATTTATCATTCAATTTATGCATAATTCTCATGAAATCATTCAAATTTCACAATGTTTGCTTGAATCATGGTATGATTGCATTTTCAACCAAATACTTGCTTATTTCCTAAGAAAATGCATGAAACCAACCTAAAGCATACAAAAAATGACTAGTAAAACTAGCCAAGATGCCCTGGCATCACAACACCAAACTTAAAGCTTGCTTGTCCCCAAGCAAGAAAAGAACTATGTACAAAGAATTCTCTTTAATTGGAATGTATTGAAGAATTGCTTATGATGCCTTAGTGGGTGAAGTGACTAAGTGGCAGTGGGGTGAACTCTAATTTGTATGCTTATGCAAGGATTCCAGTGCTCATTAGTCCTTACATTTTGGAAGTCTTAGATCTTAGGACTTTCATTCAAATGATATTATGGAATCCTTTTTATAGATTGTCACCTTGAAGCAGCACTTATTTTCTAGCATTTTTCTTTCTTTTTGGGATTTGGCCTCGACTCTAGGTGTCATATATCAAAGCGGCTTTTTAAGATAAGTTTTCAATCAATACTCCCAAACTAGTTGGTCTAAGGTATTAGGTGTTAAAGCACCCCTTAGGATTTACTTGTTCAAGCCTCTCTCTTTGATACAAATCCACCACAAGCATTTAGCTAGGACAATAACTCTTTGAGTTCTTGTTTCTTTCTTTTTCTTCCTAGTAATTGATGCTCAGAGCCTTGGGCTTGTTCTTTGTTTTTTTTTCTTTTGTTACTGCTTCTTGGATCAATAGATGTTTGAGAAATTCCATAATACTTCTCTAAACTTCATTTCCTGTCTATGAGCTCCCATGCAAGTTTTCACAAACATGCAACCTCAATACACAATCATACAATCAGAACCTCCACTCCTCTTAATCTTTTTCTTGCCCCATGATTTATAAAATTCTTCAACATTTTCCTTTTAAAAGAATGAATTCTTTGTTGCATTCTTAAAGATATTGGGTACAAGTAAAACTCAAGATGATAATCATGATATCATAGCAACATGTCACAAATCAAATATCAAATTATGCTTATTCACAAGGAATAATCACACATGCATACAAAGAAAATAGAAGACAATCATGCAATTTAAAGTGCTAGAAATGAGTAAGAGGAGAAAGGAACTTTACCACCTTGTAGTTCATCTTCATTGTTGTTGCCCTTTTCCTCTTATTCTTCCCCTTCCCACACAAAACTTAGAATGCTTGCTTATACTCAAGCAACAATTAAAACAGTGGTGATGGGGTCTATGATGGATCATGAATGTCTTAGAATGAGGTGTGAGTACGCATGTGTTTCAGCAAGCAAGATTAATGATATAATAAAAGCACAAGAGATACAAATAGAGATATTTTGATTGCATTAATAAGTAGTGTGCTTGGTACTTTGCATGAAAGATAAGTGGCAACACCAAACTTAGTGTGACACTCTCAATTTAGAATGTTGCAAGTACCCAGTGAAGATTGAAAATCAAATTGTTGCATGGCAACACTAAACTTAGAATGCAATCATATGTCAATTTATTGAAAGTAAACTAAGCAAAGCAAGGAAATGTTACCTACGGTTGGGTTGCCTCCCAACAAGTGCTCTTTTAATGTCATTAGCTTGACATGTTGTTCATGAATTTCCTCCTCTTCTTCCAGTTTGTTAAGAGGAATGACCTCAAGATGAAAGAGGAGCCAGTTAAAGCCCTTTGCTTCGAGTGCCTCTCCCCAGCAAGCTTTCTATTGTTGTTAGCTTGAGTGAACTTGCTTGTTGGGGTAGGGGTGGGATGGCTTTTGGTTGACCTTTTCTTCTTCATGGATATTGTCCTTCTTTTCTTGGTCACCATCCTCTTTTTGGTGCTTTTGTTGATTGCCTTCACCACCTTGATTTCAAGACTTGGGTGTTGTTTGATGGTTGGAGTATCCTTTTCATCAAGAGCTTCTTGACTTGGTGGTTCAATGAACTCACCCTTTATGCAACTCTCTGTTTCATTGGAGTGTGGGCTCCCTTGATTGACTTCCTCCCTTGTTATTGACCGTTGAATGCACTCCTCTATTTCTGGAGAGAGTGAAGTGGTCTCTCTTTGTGATTTCAACTCTTCAATGAACTGTTCTTTAGAATAGAGTTGTGCATTCTGTCTCAATTTTTCTTCATGGTCCCTTTCTTCTATTTTCTCCTCTTCGATTGTCTTCATTGTTTTTTCAAGGAGGAGTTCTATCCTAGCGAGTCTCTCTTCTTCTCTACTTTTTTTGAGTTCTTCAATGATGAGTTCCATCCTAGCAAGTCTATCTAAAGGAGGTTGGGTAGGTTGTAATGGTTGTTTGTTTTGTGGTTTTGTGTTTTGAAAGTGGTATGAGTCTTGTGGGTAGTGGATTGAGTTTTGTGGATGATGAAATGAATTGTATGGATTTGGGATAGACCTTTATGTTGAGGCATACTCAATTGATGAAGAATTTAGGCATGTAAAACTTGGAGGTGAGGTTGTATAATTGAGACGTGATGGCTCTTGATGAATGGGGTATGAATGAGTGAAATTACTTTGGTTCTGATCTCCCAAGGCACAGCTTGAGTAGTGCTCAAAGTCATCAAAATATGAACCATTTTGTGGCTCTGTAAAGTACCCCATTTCATGTTTTTGATACTCCCACCCACCATGAGCATAGTAAAGTGGATCATTCTGTGGTGGTGGAGAGTTTCCCATGAAATTTGATTGACTACCATATGATGGATGCTCCTTTCTTTCCTGCAGAAAGCTTTGTCTCAAACAATAATCACCAAAAGAAATTGGAATCTCCATTGTCACAGATGAAGAAATTCCCAGTGAGGAAATATCACAAATAGTTGGTTAGCAAAAGAAAATAAAGAAACAAAAGAAAACAAAAATAAAAGAAAAGTGTCTAATCTAGTAAATCAATCAACCGGCAGTTTGTTAATCACAGTTAATCCCTGGCAACGGCGTCATTAACTTGATGCATGGAAACTTGTCTCTCAAAAAATCTCCCTTCGGCAAGTGTACCGAATTATCGTCAAGTAAAACTCACAATAGAGTGAGATCGAATCCATAGAGATTAACGGATTAAGCAATCAATGGTTAATTGATTATCCTAGTTAGACGAATCATATTGGAGTGTAGGTAACAAGGAAATGTAAATGGCAGAAAAGTAAAGAAAGCAATAAAGTGCAGAGGAGTAAAATGGCAAGAAAAGTAAATGTAAGAACTAAAAATAAAATGAACATTGGGATCAAGAGATATTGCAATCCTCCGGATTAAGTTCATTCTCATCTCTTCCTCAATCATTCATTGATCTCCTTGGCAATCTTAAGTGATCGAATTACAATTACTTATAATTCAATCTCTCAAATCTTGATCAATAGCCAATTCCTTGGTCAATTGCTCATGAGAAGAGATGAAGTATGGTCACTGATTATACCACATGCATTCCCAAATCAAGTGTTGGAGGATTATAGTCACATATCCTTCCAAACCCAATTTGGTATAACATGAGAAAGCATTTATAGCATGATCTCTTCATTCCTCTTCCAAGGTTCAGAAGAGATCCAAGTATGAATAGCTTCTTTTCCAAGATAACTACCCAATTGGATGAAGATCGAAAGCTTTCAAGCAAAATCAAGAGAAAAGATAGAAGAAAAAGAATAAGAACTACACTTAATCCGTTGAATCACAATAGAGCTCTCTAACCCAATGAAAAGAGTTAATTGGTCATTGCTCTAACAAAATAGAAAAGAAAGAAAGTGTATAAAAGTAAAGATGAAGATTAAAACTGAAATTGAAACTTCAAAATTCATAAAAATGAAAAGTACGAAGAAAAGAAAGAGAAAGAAAAGTGTGTGAGGGGAGGGAGTCCGAAGACCCCTCGTCAATCCCCCATTCCAAAATTAGTCTCCTCTCCTCAATGTAAAAACTAAGGCCTTTATATAGGCTCTCCTAAATTACAAAATGAAATTAAAAACAAATTACAATTAAATGAAAATTCCTATTCTAGATGCTTCTTGTGGCCTTGATTGGTTGACACTTGTGGGCTTGCTTCCTTGAGGTTGGGTGGTCATTGAAAGAAAAGTGATCAAATTGAGGCCCATGTGCTAAAGTTAATGCTAAAGTTAGCCACATTAACGCTACAAGTGTGGCGTTAGTGCTAAAGTTATTGTGGCTAACGTTGCACTTGCTGCCCAGTTGGTGTTTTTGGGGCTTAAAAGATGCCTTCTGTTTGTGCTTCAATTTCATGCCCACTATAGTGTATTATATATCGTTGGAAAGCTCTGAATGTCAGCTTTCTAACGCAACTGGAATCACCTCAATTGGATCTCTATAACTCAAGTTATGCTCCTCTGAAGTGGACATGGTCGCTAGCGTTAATGGAAAACATGAGTCTCGATAACGCTAGCGACTAGGGGCTTAATATTTCCAAGTTCTGGAGCTCAAAATCAATGTCCATGATATTAGGATTTTTGCTAGTAAAGAATTTCATAAAAACAGTCGCGTTGTAGATATAGTCTCTAAACCGACAAAAATCCCTTCGTACAAACGTTTTGGTTGTCACAAGTAACAAACCCCTTTAAAATTGATAACCGAAGTATTCAAATCTCGGGTCGTCTTCTCAAGGAATTGCAGGGAGGTATGTTCTTATTATTGGCTATTAAAAAGGTAAAATTGGGGTTTTGGAAGTAAGGTGCGAATATATTATATGACAAGTAAAATAAAATAATAATAGCTGTAAAATAAACCTTTGGCAAGGTATAAGAACTAGAGGTCCTTTCCTAGTTATCCTTATCAATTGTGATGAGAATTGGATTTTTCTCCCACTTTGTTAACCTCTAACTATGAAGGTAAATTAAGTGGATGAATTCCAATTTTCAATCAACAATGAGTTTGATAACTCTAGAATCACCAGTTATTTAACCAAAGCCAAAAGGAAAGAAAATTGAAACTGCTCAAATAAAAATGCCTTCAGATGGGAAGCAATAATCATGTAATTAAAAGAAAGCAATAATAACTGAAATATCTCAAATAATATTAATTCAAAGAAAATCATAACATGAAAGAGTTCATAAATTTAATTGGAAAAATAAATAAAAATAAAGAACCTGGGATTGAGAGTCACTCCTAAAACTAAGAGAAATCCTAAATCCTAAGAGAGAGAGAGGAGAGAACCCCTCTCAAAACTAATCTAAATCATGAGAAGTGAATTAAAAAAGCATTTCTTATGAATGGATGCATTTCCCCACTTTATAGCCTCTAATATGTGTCCTCTGGGCCGAAAAATGGGTCAGAAACAGTCCAGAAATCACTTCCAGCGCTTTCTGGTACGTACAGGTCGCGGAAAAGTGACGCGGCCACATGGCTCACGCGGCTGCATGGGTTGCGTTCTTGCCAGGTCACGCGTCCGCGTGACTCACGCGTTCGCGTCGCCTGGCGTCGGGGCAGTTATGGCAAATTATATATCAAATCGAAGCCCCAAACGTTAGCTTTCCGACGCAACTGGAACTGCGTTGTTTGGACCTCTGTAGCTAAAGTTATAGCCGTTTGAGTGCGAAGAGGTCAGGTTGGACAGCTTAGCAATTTCTCCAACTTATTGTATTCCTTCCATTTTTGCATGCTTCCTTTCCATCCTCTGAGCCATTCCTGCCTTATAATCTCTGAAAACACTTAACACATATATCAAGGCATCTAATGGTAATAAGAGAGGATTAATAATAAGCAAATATAAGATCAAAGAAGCATGTTTTCAATCAAAGCACATAATTAGGAAGGCAAATGTAAAACATGCGAAGAGTATGAATAAGTGGGTAAAGAGTTGATAAAATCCACTCAATTGAGCACAAAATAAACCATGAAATAGTGGTTTATCAACCTCCCCACACTTAAACAATAGCATGTCCTCATGCTAAGTTCAAGAGAAACTATAAAGAGATGAAGAGGAATGATAGAATGTATGAGATGCAACCTATGAATGCAACTAAATGCAAAATGCTTCTACCTACTTGGTTAAAAGCAAATAAATCCCCAAGAATAAATATGAACTGGATTTCACTAATTCAAATCATAAAAGTAAAGTACAAATAGATTTGTAGAAGAAAATAGCTCATGAAAGCCGGGAACAAAGAATCGAGCATCGAACCCTCACTTAGTAGTGTATATCACTCTAATCACTCAAGTGTTTTAGGTTCGATTCTCTCAATTCTCTACTAACCTTGCTTTCTAAGGCTTGCCCTTCATCTAACAATCAACATAAATTTAATGCATAAATACACATATCAAGAGGTCTTTTAAGGGTTGTAATGGGGTTAGGGTCAAGGTAGGATTGTATTTGGCCAAGTGGACTAAAATCTAAATCCTTAATTAACTTAAACTTTCCCACCTAACTTAAACAATCCATGTAATCACAATACAACATCTAACCATCCATTAACCATGTTTTCCACATATTCATACATTCTAATTTCAAGTACAACTCATATGCATTGCTTTCACCACTTACTTTAGGGCATTTTGTCCCCTTTTATTATTTGCTCTTTTTCTTTTCTTTTTCTCCTTTTTTTTTCAATGCATATGTTTAAAGTATTGAATGTATGAACATATTCTCAACATTCTTTCACATTTTCAGAAAATTCTAACATACTCTATTCTCAAACCAATTGTTTCCAAACCCACTTTTCCCACACTTAATTTATGAGCACTCTCACTGGTCTAAGCTAACTAAGGATTCAAATTAAGGACATTATTGTTTTCCGCTTAGAGTTAATGATGTGCTAAAATAAAGAACAAAGGGGTAAAATAGGCTCAAATTGGTTTGCAAAGGATAATGAAAGATAAGGCCATGTGGGTATGTAAGCTAAGTGGAACAAAGGCCTCAATCATATAAGTGCATGCATACATCAAATTATGGAAATATAGAATTAAGCAAGACAAAGATCACAATTTTAGAGAGAAAAATACACACTAAAACAAAATTTTTGGTTGATAAAATGCAACCAATTCAAATAGGCTCAGAAATCTCACATGTTTTGTGTGTTCGAGCTCTAAACTATGTTCCAAAATAATATTTCTTCAAACAAGTTTTTCAAAAAGTTTTATTCAAATTAGTGAAATACTATAAAAATTTCTTGAAAAGAAGAATATTACTTTAACCAAATAGTAAAATATGCACAAAAACAATTAAACATGCAAATGCAACAACTAATCTACAAAGAAAATTTAAACATTGGTGTTGAGACAAGAAAGTACTAACCCATGGAGATCGGTATTGACCTCCCCACACTTAAAGATTGCACCATCCTCGGTGCATGCTGAGATGTGCAGGTGGATGGGGGTTGTGGTTCCTCAGCTGGTGCTCTCTTGTAGAGGCTTTCTCTTTACCCGTTTTGGTGGCCAGCCTGAAAAAGAGAGAAGAGAAAGGCACATGAAGTCAAAGGGGTGGAGCAAAGAGGAGGGTGGTATGAGTGATAATCATGCCAAGCAAAAGAAATAGTGAATGAAAGACATGGTCGCGATTCCATGTGATCAGTTCATCAATGGAAATACAGCAAGGCCTGGGGAGTATTGGATGCAAGATGTTTATTAGCATGCCGGCAAGGGCATGAGTAGCATAGATCAAGCATCAAAAGCTTTTAATGTATTGTTAGTCGTGAGAAACTAACAATTATATTTAATTAATAAAATAGTAAAGGAAATTTGTGAAAAGCAGGCATTTATAGTAGTAGATTAAAAAAATCTTAAAAATAGTGCACAATGCCATACGGGCGTTTTCACAAACACATAGCATGCACGGTGACTAAGCAATTTGAAAGTATTAAATTTGAACATGCAAGCAATCCTTTAAAAAAAAGTAATATATAATTGTCAAATAATCCACAAAAGTATAGAAAAGCAATGACCCAAATAAAATTCCAACACCAATGAAAATAATGCAATGAATGAAAGTATGCAAACAAATTAAATAAAATAAAATGAAAGTGAAAAATAATGAGAAGTAGAAAAAGAAAGTGAGAAAGGAGAGAGAAGGAAGAAATTAGGATTAGAAGAGAAAAGATAAGAAAATTGGCATAATCTGGATAGGTTGTGCGACGCTGGCGACGCGGTCGCGTGGGTGACGTAGTCGCGTGGTGCGCGATAAGGTTGGGCAATGCGGACGCGTGGGGCACGCAATCGCGTGACTCGATTTGTGCAAGTGGCGCGAGTGCAGCCTCGCGGTCGCACAACTCTCTGTTCGAAACTTGGTATTGCCAAAATCCAGGGTGACGCGGTCGCATGGTGGACGCGATCGCGCGGGTGGCCTTATTTCCAATATGACGCGGATGCGTGGGTGACGCGTTCGCGTGGCAGGGCTTGTGCTGCTAGCACGGGTCCAGCCCAATTCCAGCTCAACTTTCGGCCAGACACCCTTTTTACGCCGATTTCAGGTCACGCAGCCGCGTGGGTGACGCGGTCGCGTGGGAGGCTATTTTTCCAAATGACGCGGACGCGTCATCGACGCATTCGCGTGGAGTCAATTTGTGCTAATAGCGCGCCTCCAGCCCTGCTCCTGCATAACTCTCTGTTCACTTTATTATTCTCTCATCTCCTTGTGACGCGAACGCGTCGTTGATGCGGTCACGTCACGTGCTCGCTTTTTTTTTTAAATGCAATATGCATATGTAAATGCAATGCTTAATGTGAATGCTATGCATGATTCCAGGTTCAATAAAATAAAATAAAACTCAAAAGCAAATAAAACTAAATAAAAATGAAAAATAAACGATCATACCATGGTGGGTTGTCTCCCACCTAGCACTTTTAGTTATAGTCTTTAAGTTGGACATTTGATGAGCTTCCTGCTAGGGTGGCTTGTGCTTGTATTGATCTAGGAATCCCCACCAATGTTTGTACTTCCAATAGCCTCCGGGATCCCAAACAAGGCGCAGAAAGCCTTCAAGGAAGTTAAAGCAAGTGACAAGGCCCCAAGAGTGGTGATTGGTAGAATGGATTCCGGGGTCCCAGACCTTGCCTTTGCACCCGTCTTTTGGTTGAGAAATATTGTTCCATCCGGGTGGCAAGCAGTCTGAATTCTCACGTAAGCGGCCAAACAACTTCCTAGACCCATTCAGTTGAGCTCTATACTAACCTTTACATTTAAACTTAAAGCTTCCAACCATGATGAACCTTGCATGACAATTCTTACCACTGACCATCTTCCTCTTGCTCTTAATGCCGCAAAGAGCTCTAAGTTGACCATCTGTCCCCAGTAGCCCATATTCAAGTGGGATTAGAAAGCTATGGGATATGAATTTTACCCACTTGAATGTTGTGAAGGATGATGGCGACTTAGGGGGAGGTATCTTTAATGAAATTGCAAGCTCCACTCCCTTGTGCTCTTCTCTGATAATTACCACCTCTTTGCAAACTTCTTCAATTTCAACCTCTTCCTCTTGGTAGCTCTCTTTCAATTCAATATCCTTTTTATTGCTTTCCAAGGGCATGGGGGGTTGTGCTTCTTCTTCTTGAATCTCCATCTCTTGATCAACTTCTTCCAAGTCTTCAACTGTGATATGTATTGGAAGTTGTACACCCTCTTCAGCATCAATTTCAACCGTCTTGGAAGGAGGCTCGATGTCTTGACTTTCCCATGGAGATTCTTCATCTCCTAAGTCTTCAACCACTTTTTCTTCTTCTTGAACAATGACAGCTTCTTCTACTTGTTCTAGTACGAATTCATTCTCTGTCTTGTTCACTAGGGTTTCTGGTATCTCCTTCATGCTACGCTCTTCACTAGACTGTCCACATGGGGCTGTGGCTGATCCTTGTGTATTTAAGCGTCTAGAAGCCCATTGAATTAATACTTACCCCAGTTGGTGAGTGGTTGCCTGAAATCGATCCATTGTTTCCTTGAGACGATCCTTTGCCTCTTGATGCACTCGGTTTTCATAAGTAGGATCATAATGCTCTTGGGTTGATGGATATGGAGATGGTGAGTATTGAAGTGGTGGTTCTATATATGGTTCATATGTCTCATAAGGTGGTTTGTATGGTGGTTGAGGGTTAGGGTCATATGGAGGTGAATGGCGGAGAGGGGCTTGTGAGTGTGATGGTCCAAAGTTATGTTGAGGAAAGGGTTCATAGGCATATGGTGGTGGTAGTTGATAGTCCATTGGAGGTGGTTGTTGCCATGAGGGTTGATCAAATCCTGGTGGCTCCTCCCATCTTTGATTGTTCTAACCTTGATGCCTGTTCTCATTATAGTTTCCTCTTCTTGCAACATAATTGTAACCAGACTCATAGCCAAAGGGGTGAGAGTTCATAGTAGTGAGACAAGATAAAAATAAAAATCAACAAAAAGAAAATATTTTGAAAAAGATAAGATTTAAAAAAAAAGATAAATATTTTTTTTTCTTTTTTTGAAAATTATTTACAATAACCAATAATAAGGCACACGTTTGCAATTCCCCGGCAACGACGCCATTTTGACGTTAGGATTTTTGCCAGTAAAGAATTTCATAAAAACAGTCGTGTTGTAGATATAGTCTCTAAACCGACAAAAATCCCTTCGTACAAATATCTTGGTTGTCACAAGTAACAAACCCCTTTAAAATTGATAACCGAAGTATTCAAACCTCGGGTCGTCTTCTCAAGGAATTGCAGGGAGGTATGTTCTTATTATTGGCTATGAAAAAGGTAAAATTGGGGTTTTGGAAGTAAGTGCGAATATATTATATGACAAGTAAAATAAAATAATAATAGCTGTAAAATAAACCTTTGGCAAGGTATAAGAACTGGAGGTCCTTTCCTAGTTATCCTTATCAATTGTGATGAGAATTGGATTTTTCTCCCACTTTGTTAACCTCTAACTATGAAGGTAAGTTAAGTGGATGAATTCCAATTTTCAATCAACAATGAGTTTGATAACTCTAGAGTCACCAATTATTTAACCAAAGCCAAAAGGAAAGAAAATTGAAACTGCTCAAATAAAAATGCCTTCAGATGGGAAGCAATAATCATGTAATTAAAAGAAAGCAATAACTGAAATATCTCAAATAATATTAATTCAAAGAAAATCATAACATGAAAGAGTTCATAAATTTAATTGGAAAAATAAATAAAAATAAAGAACCTGGGATTGAGAGTCACTCCTAAAACTAAGAGAAATCCTAAATCCTAAGAGAGAGAGGAGAGAACCCCTCTCAAAACTAATCTAAATCATGAGAAGTGAATTAAAAAAGCATTTCTTATGAATGGATGTATTCCCCCACTTTATAGCCTCCAATCTGTGTCCTCTGGGCTGAAAACTGGGTCAGAAACAGTCCAGAAATCACTTCCAGCGCTTTCTGGTCCGTACAGGTCGTGGAAAAGTGACGCGGCCGCATGGCTCACGCAGCCGTGCGGGTTGCGTTCCTGCCAGATCACGCGTCCGCGTGACTCACGTGTTCGCGTTGCCTGGCGTCAAAGCAGCTATGATAAATTATATATCAAATCGAAGCCCCGGACGTTAGCTTTCCAACGCAACTGGAACCGCGTCGTTTGGACCTCTGTAGCTAAAGTTACAGCCGTTTGAATGCAAAGAGGTCAGGCTGGACAGCTTAGCAATTTCTCCAACTTATTGTATTCCTTCCATTTTTGTATGCTTCCTTTCCATCCTCTGAGCCATTCCTGCCTTATAATCTCTGAAAACACTTAACACACATATCAAGACATCTAATGGTAATAAGAGAGGATTAATAATAAGCAAATATAAGATCAAAGAAGCATGTTTTCAATCAAAGCACATAATTAGGAAGGCAAATGTAAAACATGCGAATAGTATGAATAAGTGGGTAAAGAGTTGATAAAATCCACTCAATTGAGCACAAAATAAACCATGAAATAGTGGTTTATCAGTCCACCCCATACGATTATATATTGTTGGAAAGCTCTGGATGTCTACTTTCCAACGCTTTTGGAAGTGCATCATTTGGAGCTCTACAACTCGAGTTACACTTCTTGGAAGGTGAAGAGGTTAGTTGGCCTTACTACCGGTTGATACCATGTTCATCTTTGCATTTTCGGGGCAGGTTTTCTCCCTCAAATTTAGTGTCAATCATGTAGTGCCATATATGCTTGGAAAACTCTAGAATCCTACTTTCCAATGCTACTAGAATCACCTCATTTGGAGCTTTGTGGCTCAGGTTATGCATGTTTGAAGAAGGCATGGTCAGGCTGCCAGGTGGGAATTTTTGCCCACGTTAACTACCACGTTAACTACGTTAACTAAGTTAACGTGGCTCATTGTGGCTTGTGTGGGCTTCTTCCAACGTTAGTGACAATGTTGGGTGTCACTAACGTTGGCGATCACCTTTCTTCTTCACGTTAACTTCCACGTTAACTAAGTTAACGTGGGAGTTAACGTGGCTTCTTGGGGATAGTGTGGGTTTCTTCCAACGTTAGTGACAATGTTTGGTGTCACTAACGTTGTCGACAACCTTGTTTCTTCACATTAGCTTCCACGTTAACCTGACTTGGCCAACGTTAGTGATAAAGTTGAATGTCACTAACGTTGGCGTCCCCTTTTCTTCTTAACGTTAGAGGCCACGTTAACTAAGTTAATGTGGCAACTAACGTGGCCACTTATGAGCTTGGTCCAACGTTAGTGATAATGTTAAGTGTCACTAACGTTGGCTCCATTTCCTTTCTTCAAAGTTAATGCCACTAACTTTTCTCACTAATGTTGGGGCTTTCCTTCCTCCCACGTTAGTGCCCACGTTAGTGTAACTAACGTAGCCACTAACGTGGCTCTTCTCTTCTTCTTTTGGCCTGAAATCAATCAAACAAAGTGCATCAAAGTCTTGCTCTTAATCATGGGATCATGCATCATCCAATTTATCATTCAATTTATGCATAATTTTCATGAAATCATTCAAAATTCACAATGTTTGCTTGAATCATGGTATGATTGCATTTTCAACCAAATACTTGCTTATTTCCTAAGAAAATGCATGATGCTGTTGGATTCTGACCTCCCTGCACTCGAAGTGGATTTTCTGGAGTTACAGAAGCCCAATTGGCGCGCTCTCAATGGCGTTGGAAAGTAGACATCCTGGGCTTTCCAGAAATATATGATAGTCCATACTTTGCCCAAGATTTGATGGCCCAAACCGGCGTTCAAAGTCACCCTCAGAATTCCCAGCGTTAAACGCCGGAACTGGCACCAAAGTGGGAGTTAAACGCCCAAACTGGCACCAAAGCTGGTGTTTAACTCCAAGAAGAGTCTCTACACGAAAATGCTTCAATGCTCAGCCCAAGCACACACCAAGAGGGCCTGGAAGTGGATTTTTATGTCATTTACTCATCTCTGTAAACCCTAGGCTACTAGTTCTCTATATATAGGACCTTTTATTTTTGTATTTTCATCTTTAAAAATCTTTGGACATCTAGTTCTTAGATCATTGGGAGGCTGGCCATTCGGCCATGCCTAGACCTTGTTCTTATGTATTTTCAACGGTGGAGTTTCTACACACTATAGATTAAGGTGTGGAGCTCTGCTGTACCTCGAGTATTAATGCAATTACTATTGTTCCTCTATTCAATTCCGCTTGTTCTTGTTCTAAGATATCACTTGTTCTTCAACTTGATGAATGTGATGATCCGTGACACTCATCATCATTCTCACCTATGAACGTGTGCCTGACAACCACCTCCGTTCTACCTTAGATTGGGTGGATATCTCTTGGATTCCTGATACCCGATGCATGGTTGATCGCCTGACAACCGAGCGCTCGCCTGACAACCGAGCCAGCCATTCCGTAAGATCAGAGTCTTCGTGGTATAGGCTAGAACTAATGGCGGCATTCAAGAGAATCCGGAAGGTCTAACCTTGTCTGTGGTATTCTGAGTAGGATTCAATGATTGAATGACTGTGACGAGCTTCAAACTCCTGAGGGCGGGGCGTTAGTGACAGACGCAAAAGAATCACTGGATTCTATTCCGGCCTGATTGAGAACCGACAGATGGATAGCCGTGCCGTGACAGGGTGCGTTGAACATTTCCACTGAGAGGATGGGAGGTAGCCACTGACAACAGTGAAACCATTGCATAAGCTTGCCATGGAAAGGAGTAAGAAGGATTGGATGAAGACAGTAGGAAAGCAGAAAGATGGAAGAGACAAGCATCTTCATACGCTTATCTGAAATTCCCACCAATGAATTACATAAGTATCTCTATCTTTATCTTTATGTTTTATTCGTATATCACCCATATCCATTTGAGTTTGCCTGACTAAGATTTACAAGGTGACCATATCTTGCTTCATACCAACAATCTCTGTGGGATCGACCCTTACTCGCGTAAGGTTTATTACTTGGACGACCCAGTACACTTGCTGGTTAGTTGTGCGAAGTTGTGTTTATGCCATGGTATTGAACACCAAGTTTTTGGGTTCATCACCGGGGATTATTTGAGTTGTGAAAAGTATTGATCACAATTTCGTGCACCAAGTTTTTGGCGCCGTTGCCGGGGATTGTTGAGTTTGGACAACTGACGGTTCATCTTGTTGCTTAGATTAGGTGTTTTTCTTCAGATTTCTTTAAAAATGAATTCTAGAGTTTCATGATGATCTGTTGAAATCTGGCTGGCTGAGAAGCCATGTCTAATCTTATTGGACCGAGGTTTCAACTTATCATCACAAGAGCTTGTTGATTTCTATCAAACTTGCTATTGGAGCAATGATCTGCTGAGGCTTGGCTGGCCATTGGCCATGTCTAGTGTTTTGGACCGAAGCTTTCTTTGAAAGCTTGGCTGGCTGTGAAGCCATGTCTAATTCCTGGACCAGAGTCTTAGACTAGCATTGCAATGATTCCTGGAATTCAAATTAAGAATTCTGAAACCTTTATTTTTTGTTTTCACATAATTTTCGAAAAAAAAGCACAAAAAAAAATTATTACAAAATCATAAAAAAAACCAAAAAAAGATTTTATGTTTCTTGTTGAGTCTAGTGTCTTATTTTAAGATTGGTGTCTTGCATGCATTGTTTATTTGATCTTGGTTCTATTTTCAAGTCAATAGTACAGGGAACTAAAGATTCAGAACATGCAGCAGAGGAATTACACAGAAAAAGCTGGGCGTTCAAAACGCCCAGTGAAGAAGGACAGACTGGCGTTTAAACGCCAGCCAGGGTGCCTGGCTGGGCGTTTAACGCCCAAAAGGGTAGCATTTTGAGCGTTAAACGCCAGAATGGATACCATTCTGGGCGTTTAACGCCAGGATGGCACAAGAGGGAAGATTTTGTTTTAAAATCAATTTTTTTTCCAAGTTTTCAAAGTTTTTCAAAATCAAATCTTTTTCAAATCAAATTTTTTCAATCAAATCTTTTTCAAAATCAATTTCTTTCTATTTTCAAAGATACTTGCTATCAATTAATGATTTGATTCAACATTTCAAGTATGTTGCCTTTTCTGTTGAGAAAGGTTTAATGTTTGAATCATATCTTTTCTTGTTAGTCAAGTCATTA
Source organism: Arachis hypogaea (assembly GCF_003086295.3). Taxonomy (NCBI): domain Eukaryota; kingdom Viridiplantae; phylum Streptophyta; class Magnoliopsida; order Fabales; family Fabaceae; genus Arachis; species Arachis hypogaea. Next base: position 76,696,249 of record NC_092041.1, on the reverse strand, counting down.
ATTTTTAAAATCAAATCTTTTTTAAAATGTTTTTCAAATCATATCTTCTCAATCACATCTTTTTAAACTAATCATATCTTCTGAACCACATCTTTTTCAGAATAGCTTTCAATCAAATCTTTTTGATTTCTAATTTCAAATTCTTTTTCAAAAATCACTTGATTTCTTTCCCACTTTTATTTTCGAAAATCAATTAGTGTTTTTCAAAGTGTTTTCAAAATTCTTTACTTAATTTTCGAATACTACTTCCCTTCTTCTCACATCCTTCTATTTATGGACTAACACTATTCCTTAATGCACAATTCGAACTCCATCTCTATTGATAAGTTCGAATTTTCTACCTCTGCCTTCTATTTTTCTTTTCCTCTGACACCTCAAGGAATCTCTATACTGTAACATAGAGGATTCCACATTTTCTTGTTCTCCTCTCTTTCTTATGAGCAGGAGCAAGGACAAAAGCATTCTTGTTGAGGCTGATCCTGAACCTGAAAGGACATTGAAGCGAAAATTAAGAGAAGCTAAGGCACAATTCTTTGTAGAGGACCTAACAGAAATCTTCAAAGAAGAAGAACACATGGCAGCCGAAAACAACAACAATGCCAACAATGCAAGGAAGGTGCTGGGTGACTTTACTGCACCTACTCCCGATTTCTATGGGAGAAGCATCTCTATCCCTGCCATTGGAGCAAACAACTTTGAGCTTAAGCCTCAATTAGTTTCTCTAATGCAACAGAATTGCAAGTTCCATGGACTTCCATTGGAAGATCCTCATCAATTTTTAGCTGAATTCTTGCAAATCTGTGACACTGTCAAGACTAATGGGGTTGACCCTGAGGTCTACAGACTTATGCTATTCCCTTTTGCTGTAAGAGACAGAGCTAGGACATGGTTGGACTCACAACCTAAAGAAAGCCTGAACTCTTGGGAAAAGCTAGTCAATGCCTTCTTGGCAAAGTTCTTTCCACCTCAAAAATTGAGTAAGCTTAGAGTGGAAGTCCAAACCTTCAGACAGAAGGAAGGAGAATCCCTCTATGAAGCTTGGGAAAGATACAAACAATTAATCAGAAAGTGTCCCTCTGACATGCTTTCTGAATGGAGCATCATAGGTATTTTCTATGATGGTCTGTCTGAACTGTCCAAGATGTCTTTGGATAGCTCTGCTGGAGGATCTCTTCATCTGAAGAAGACGCCAACAGAAGCTCAAGAGTTGATTGAAATGGTTGCAAATAACCAATTCATGTACACTTCTGAAAGGAATCCTGTGAACAATGGGACTAGTCAGAAGAAAGAAGTTCTTGAGATTGACACTCTGAATGCCATATTGGCTCAGAACAAAATATTGACTCAACAGGTCAATATGATTTCTCAAAGTCTGTCTGGAATGCAAAATGCACCAAGCAGTACTAAGGAAGCTTCATCTGAAGAAGAAGCTTATGATCCTGAGAACCCTTCAATGGAAGAGGTGAATTACATGGGAGAACCCTATGGAAACACCTATAATCCTTCATGGAGAAATCATCCAAATCTCTCATGGAAGGATCAACAGAGACCTCAACAAGGTTTCAACAATAATAATGGTGGAAGAAACAGGTTTAGCAATGGCAAGCCTTTTCCATCATCTTCTCAGCAACAGACAGAGAGTTCTAAGCAGAACCACTCTGACTTAGCAACCATGGTCTCTGATCTAATCAAAACCACTCAAAGTTTCATGACTGAAACAAGGTCCTCCATTAGAAACTTGGAGGGACAAGTGGGTCAGCTGAGCAAGAAAATTACTGAACTCCCTCCTAGTACTCTTCTAAGCAATACAGAAGAAAATCCAAAAGGAGAGTGCAAGGCCATCAACATGGCCGAATTTGGAGAGGAGGAAGAGGTAGTGAACGCCACTGAGGAAGACCTCAATGGACGTCCACTGGCCTCCAATGAGTTCCCCAATGAGGAACCATGGGAATCTGAGGCTCAAAATGAGACCATAGAGATTCCATTGAACTTACTTCTGCCATTCATGAGCTCTGATGAGTATTCTTCCTCTGAAGAGGATGAGTATGTCACTAAAGAGCAAGTTGCTAAATACCTTGGAGCAATCATGAAGCTAAATGACAAGTTATTTGGAAATAAGACTTGGGAAGATGAACCCCCTTTGCTCACCAAAGAACTGGATGACTTGTCTAGGCAGAAATAACCTCAAAAGAGACAGGATCCTGGGAAGTTCTCAATACCTTGTACCATAGGCACCATGACCTTCAAGAAGGCCTTGTGTGACTTAGGGTCAAGTGTAAACCTCATGCCTCTCTCTGTAATGGAGAAGCTAGGGATCTTTGAGGTGCAAGCTACAAAAATCTCACTAGAGATGGCAGACAACTCAAGAAAACAAGCTTATGGACTTGTGGAGGATGTTCTGGTAAAGGTTGAAGACCATTACATCCCTGCTGATTTCATAGTCCTAGAGACTGGGAAGTGCATGGATGAATCCATCATCCTTGGCAGACCCTTCCTAGCCACAGCAAAGGCTGTGATTGATGTTGATAGAGGAGAATTGATCATTCAAGTGAATGAGGAATCCTTTGTGTTTGAGGCTCAAGGATATCCCTCTATCATCATGGAGAGGAAGCATGAAGAGCTTCTCTCAAAACAGAGCCAAACAGAGCCCCCACAGTCAAACTCTAAGTTTGGTGTTGGGAGGCCACAACCAACTTCTAAGTTTGGTGTTGAACCCCCACATTCAAACTCTAAGTTTGGTGTTGGGAGGTTCCAACATTGCTCTGAGCATCTCTGAGGCTTCATGAAAGCCCACTGTCAAGCTATTGACATTAAAGAAGCGCTTGTTGGGAGGCAACCCAATGTTATATTTGATCTATTCTCTTTTGTTATTTTATGTTTTCTGTAGGTTGATGATCATGAGAAGTCACAAAATCAATTGAAAAAGCAAAAACAGAAAGAAAAACAGGAAGAAGAACAGCACACCCTGGAGGAAGAACCTGCTGGCGTTTAAACGCCAGTAAGGCTAGCAGATGGGCGTTTAACGCCCAGTCTGGCACCATTCTGGGCGTTTAACGCCAGAAAGGGGCACCAGACTGGCGTTAAACGCCAGAAAAGGGCAAGCACTTGGCGTTAAACGCCAGAAATGGGCACCAGCCCGGCGTTTAACGCCAGAATTGGCCAGAAACGCATTTTTGCATGCCATTTGGTGCAGGGATGTCTTTTCCTTGACACCTCAGGATCTGTGGACCCCATAGGATCCCCACCTACCCTACCACTCTCTCTCTTCTTCACCCATTCACCAATCACCTCAACACCTCTTCCCCAAAAACCCTTCACCTATCAAATCCCATCTTTCTCTTCACCACTCACATCTATCCTTCATAAAACCCCATCTACTTCACCCTTCAAATTCAAACTACTTTCCCACCCAAACACTCCCATACATGACCGAACCATCACCCTCCCCCACTCCTATATAAACCCATCTTCACTTCTTCATTTTCACACAACATAAACACTCTTTCTCCTCCTTTGGCCGAACCACAAAGCCTCCCCCATCTCCTTCATTTCTTCTTTTTCTACTCTCTTCTTTCTTCTTTTGCTCGAGGACGAGCAAACCTTTTAAGTTTGGTGTGGTAAAAGCATTGCTTTTTGTTTTTCCATAACCATTTATGGCATCCAAGGCCGATGAAACCTCTAGAAAGAAGAAAGGGAAGGCAAAAGCTTTCACCTCCGAGTCATGGGAGATGGAGAGATTCATCTCAAGGGTGCATCAAGACCACTTCTATGAAGTTGTGGCCTTGAAGAAGGTGATCCCCGAGGTCCCTTTTTCACTCAAAAAGAGTGAATATCCGGAGATCCGACATGAGATCCGAAGGAGAGGTTGGGAAGTTCTTACCAACCCCATTCAACAAGTCGGAATCTTAATGGTTCAAGAGTTCTATGCCAATGCATGGATCACCAAGAACCATGATCAAAGTGTGAACCCGGACACAAAGAATTGGCTTACTATGGTTCGGGGGAAATACTTGGATTTTAGTCCGGAAAATGTAAGGTTGGCATTCAACTTGCCCATGATGCAAGGAGATGAACATCCTTACACTAGAAGGGTCAACTTTGATCAAAGGTTGGACCAAGTCCTCACAGTCATTTGTGAAGAGGGCGCCCAATGGAAGAGAGATTCAAGAGGAAAGCCGGTTCAATTGAGAAGGCATGACCTCAAGCCTGTGGCTAGGGGATGGTTGGAGTTTATCCAACGCTCAATCATTCCCACTAGCAACCGGTCCGAAGTTACTATAGACCGGGCTATCATGATTCATAGCATCATGATTGGAGAAGAAATAGAAGTTCATGAGGTTATATCCCAAGAACTTTATAAGGTGGCAGACAAGTCCTCTACCTTGGCAAGGTTAGCCTTTCCTCATCTCATTTGTCACCTCTGTTATTCAGTTGGAGTTGACATAGAGGGAGACATCCCCATTGATGAGGACAAGCCCATCACTAAGAAGAGGATGGAGCAAACAAGAGACCCCTCTCATCATCAAATCCCTGAGATGCCTCAAGGGATGCACTTTCCTCCACAAAACTATTGGGAGCAACTAAACACCTCCCTAGGAGAATTGAGTTCCAACATGGGACAACTAAGGGTGGAGCACCAAGAACACTCCGTCCTCCTCCATGAGATTAGAGAAGATCAAAGAATCATGAGAGAGGAGCAACAAAGACAAGGAAGAGACATTGAGGAGCTCAAGCACTCCATAGGATCTTCAAGAGGAAGAACAAGCCGCCATCACTAAGGTGGACCCGTTCTTTAATTTCCTTGTTCTTTATTTTTCTGTTTTTCGAAAAAAATCATGCTTATGTTTATCTATATTTGTGTCTTGTGATCATTAGTGTCTTAGTGTCTATGCCTTAAAGTTATGAATTTCCTATGAATCCATCACCTTTCTTAAATGAAAAATGTTCTTAATTGAAAAAGAAAAGAATTGCATGAATTTTGAATTTTATAACAGTTTAATTATTTTGATGTGGTGGCAATACTTTTGTTCTCTGAATGTATGCTTAAATAGTGCATATGTCTTTTGAATTTGTGGTTCATGAATGTTGGCTCTTGAAAGAATGATGAAAAAGGAGACATGTTACTGAGGATCTGAAAAATCATAAAAATGATTCTTGAAGCAAGAAAAAGCAGTGAATACAAAAAAAAAGAAAAAAATTCGAAAAAAAAGAGAGAAAGAAAAAGAAAAAAGAAAAAGAAAGAAAAAGAAAGAAATAAAGTTGTGATCCAAGGCAAAAAGAGTGTGCCTAAGAACCCTGGACACCTCTAATTGGGGACTCTAGCAAAGTTGAGTCACAATCTGAAAAGGTTCACCCAATTATGTGTCTGTGGCATGTATGTATCCGGTGGTAATACTGGAAGACAGAGTGCTTTGGGCCACGGCCAAGACTCAATAAGTAGCTGTGTTCAAGAATCATCATACTTAACTAGGAGAATCAATGACACTATCTGGATTCTGAGTTCCTAAAGAAGCCAATCATTCTGAATTTCAAAGGATAGAGTGAGATGCCAAAACTATTCAGAGGCAAAAAGCTAAAAGCCCCGCTCATCTAATTAATACTGATCTTCATAGATGTTTTTGGAATTCATTGCATATTCTCTTCTTTTTATCTTATTTGATTTTCAGTTGCTTGAGGACAAGCAACAATTTAAGTTTGGTGTTGTGATGAGCGGATAATTTGTACGCTTTTTGGCATTGTTTTTAGTAAGTTTTTAGTATGATCTAGTTAGTTTTTAGTATATTTTTATTAGTTTTTAGTTAAAATTCACTTTTCTGGACTTTACTATGAGTTTGTGTTTTTTTCTGTGATTTCAGGTATTTTCTGGCTGAAATTGGGGAACCTGAGCAAAAATCTGATTCAGAGACTAAAAAGGACTGCAGATGCTGTTGGATTCTGACCTCCCTGCACTCGAAGTGGATTTTCTGGAGCTACAGAAGCTCAATTGGCGCGCTCTTAACGGCGTTGGAAAGTAGACATCCTGGGCTTTCCAGCAATATATGATAGTCCATACTTTGCCCAAGATTTGATGGCCCAAACCGGCGTTCAAAGTCACCCTCAGAATTCCCAGCGTTAAACGCCGGAACTGGCACCAAAGTGGGAGTTAAACGCCCAAACTGGCACCAAAGCTGGTGTTTAACTCCAAGAAGAGTCTCTACACGAAAATGCTTCAATGCTCAGCCCAAGCACACCAAGAGGGCCCGGAAGTGGATTTTTATGTCATTTACTCATCTCTGTAAACCCTAGGCTACTAGTTCTCTATATATAGGACCTTTTATTTTTGTATTTTCATCTTTAAAAATCTTCGGACATCTAGTTCTTAGATCATTGGGAGGCTGGCCATTCGGCCATGCCTAGACCTTGTTCTTATGTATTTTCAACGGTAGAGTTTCTACACACCATAGATTAAGGTGTGGAGCTCTGCTGTACCTCGAGTATTAATGCAATTACTATTGTTCCTCTATTCAATTCCGCTTGTTCTTGTTCTAAGATATCACTTGTTCTTCAACTTGATGAATGTGATGATCCGTGACACTCATCATCATTCTCACCTATGAACGTGTGCCTGACAACCACCTCCGTTCTACCTTAGATTGGGTGGATATCTCTTGGATTCCTGATACACGATGCATGGTTGATCACCTGACAACCGAGCGCTCGCCTGACAACCGAGCCAGCCATTCCGTGAGATCAGAGTCTTCGTGGTATAGGCTAGAACTGATGGCGGCATTCAAGAGAATCCGGAAGGTCTAACCTTGTCTGTGGTATTCTGAGTAGGATTCAATGATTGAATGACTGTGACGAGCTTCAAACTCCTGAGGGCGGGGCGTTAGTGACAGACGCAAAAGAATCACTGGATTCTATTCCGGCCTGATTGAGAACCGACAGATGGATAGCCGTGCCGTGACAGGGTGCGTTGAACATTTCCACTGAGAGGATGGGAGGTAGCCACTGACAACGGTGAAACCCTTGCATAAGCTTGCCACGGAAAGGAGTAAGAAGGATTGGATGAAGACAGTAGGAAAGCAGAGAGACGGAAGAGACAAGCATCTTCATACGCTTATCTGAAATTCCCACCAATGAATTACATAAGTATCTCTATCTTTATCTTTATGTTTTATTCGTATATCACCCATATCCATTTGAGTTTGCCTGACTAAGATTTACAAAGTGACCATAGCTTGCTTCATACCAACAATCTATGTGGGATCGACCCTTACTCGCGTAAGGTTTATTACTTGGACGACCCAGTACACTTGCTGGTTAGTTGTGCGAAGTTGTGTTTATGCCATGGTATTGAACACCAAGTTTTTGGGTTCATCACCGGGGATTATTTGAGTTGTGAAAAGTATTGATCACAATTTCGTGCACCACTTATCCTCTTCCTGAGGAATTTTCAGAGGTTCTTTTATTTCCTCTGGTTCCTCCAGGTCAGGCTGAACATCTTTAAAGATATCCTCTAGCTCTGATTCGAGACTCTCAATCATATTGATCTCTTCCACTAAAGAGTCAATAATATCAGCGCTCATGCAGTCATTTGATGTGTCTGGATGCTGCATAGCTTTGACAGCATTCAACTTGAACTCATCCTCATTGACTCTCAGGGTCACTTCCCCTTTTTGTACATCAATGGGAGTTCGTCCAGTTGCTAGGAAGGGTCTTCCTAGGATGAGAGTTGCACTCTTGTGCTCCTCCATTTCCAACACTACAAAGTTAGTTGGAAATGCGAATGGCCCAACCTTGACAATCATGTCCTCAATTATGCCTGATGGGTATTTAATGGAGCCATCAGCAAGTTGGATGCATATCCGAGTTGGTTTGACTTCTTTAGTCAACCCAAGCTTTCTGATAGATGATGCAGGTATTAGACTAATACTTGCTCCAATGTCACATAGGGCTGTCTTGGTACAAGCACCTTCTAATGTGCATGGTATCATAAAGCTTCCTAGATCTTGAAGCTTCTCTGGTAAGCTCTTCAGAATGACTGCACTGCATTCTTCAATGAGAAACACTTTTTCAGTTTCTCTCCAATCCTTCTTATGACTTAAGATCTCTTTCATGAACTTAGCATAAGAAGGTATTTGCCCAAGTGCTTCTGCAAATAGAATCTTTATTTCAAGAGTCCTGAGATAGTCTGCAAAGCGGGCAAATTGCTTATCCTGTTCCGCTTGGCGGAGTTTCTGAGGATAAGGCATCTTGGCTTTATACTCTTCAACCTTAGTTGCTGCAGGTTTATTTCCTACAGAAGTGGTTGGAGAAGCCTTCTTAGAGGGGTTACTATCAGCACTCTCAAGTGTCTGATTCCTCATTGGCGTTTGAACGCCAGGATTGGGTGAGGAATGGGCGTTTAACGCCAACTTTTCCCCCTTTTCTGGCATTTGAACGCCAGAATTGGGCAGGGAATGGGCGTTTAACGCCAATTTTCCCCCCTTTCTGGCGTGTGAATGCCAGAAGTATTCCTCTCTGGGCTCTTACTATCCTCAGAGGGATTTTGGACAGTGGTTTGGTTATCCTCTGTCAGTTGTTCCTTTCTTAGCTTTCTGCTGCTTTAAGTTGATAGATTCAATGTTTTCCCACTCCTTAATTTAACAGCTTGGCATTCTTCTATTATCTGTTTAGATAGTTGCTGTCTTGTCTGATTTAATTGTGCTTCCATATTCTTGTTAGCAATTTTAGTTTCTTGGAGCATCTCTTTAAATTCTGCTAACTGTTTTGTCATCATGAGTAATTACTGATTAAGCTCAACCATCTGTTCTTGAGGGTTAGGATCAGTAGTTACTGCCATAGCTTCTTCTTTTATAGAGGACTCACTGCTTTAGTATAAATGTTGATTTCTAGCAACTGTATCTATGAGCTCTTGAGCCTCTTCAATCATCTTCTGCATGTGTATAGATCCACCAGCTGAGTGGTCTAAAGACATATGAGCTTTTTCTGTGAGCCCATAATAGAAGATGTCTAACTGTACCCACTCTGAAAATATTTCAGAGGGGCATTTTCTTAGCATACCTCTGTACCTCTCCCAGGCATTATAAAGGGATTCATTATCCTCTTGTTTAAAGCCTTGGATGTCCAGCCTTAGCTGTGTCATCCTTTTTGGAGGGTAAAATTGATCCAGGAATTTGTCTGATAACTGTCTCCATGTTTTTATGCTTGCTGTGGGTTGGTTATTCAACCAACTCTTAGCTTGATCTTTTACAGCAAATGGAAACAGTAATAATCTGTAGACATCCTGATCCACCTCTTTATCACGTACTGTGTCAGCAATTTGTAAAAACTGTGCCAGAAACTCAGTAGGTTCTTCCTATGGAAGACCAAAATACTGGCAGTTTTGCTGCACCATGACAATGAGTTGAGAATTTAGCTCAAAGCTGCTTGCTTTAATGAGAGGTATACAGATGCTACTCCTAATGGGGTTAGCATATGACCCCAGAGTCCTTCTAGACTGCTCAATTCCACTTAGGTCCATGATAGAGAAAGGAAAATGATATGGATTCACAAGTAAAGTATAGAATATTTTTTTATTTTTTTTAAAGTAACCGAAAATAATAAACTAAAATGAATGAAAAATAAAATAAAAATTTGAAAACCAAAAGAGAATAAAATCAAAGCAATTTGAAAACTAAATTAATTAATTGATTAAAGAGATTTTGGAATTAGCAATTAAGAAGATATGATTGAAAATTATTTTGAAAAAGATTTGATTTTTTTTTGAAATGAGGAAAGAGAAAAACAACAAAATGACATCAAACTTAAAATTTTTTTAGGAAATCAAACACAAATTCTCGAAAATTTTAAAGGAGAACACAAAGAAGACACCAAACTTAGAACTTTTAAAGATCAAGAAAGGACTAAGAACATGCAAATTCGAAAAATTAAAAGAAAACAAAAACATACAATTGACACCAAACTTAAAATATGAAACTAAACTCAAATAAAAGACTCTAAACCAACAAAAATAAAACAGTCATAATCTAAGCAACAAGATACACCGTCAGTTGTCCAAACTCGAACAATCCCCGGCAACGGCACCAAAAACTTGGTGCATGAAATTGCAATCACACTCTTGCAGTTCCGCACAACTAACCAGCAAGTGCACTGGGTCGTCCAAGTAATACCTTACGTGAGTAAGGGTCGATCCCACGGAGATTGTCGGCTTGAAGCAAGCTATGGTTATCTTGTAACTCTTAGTCAGGATATCAATAATTCTCAGGTTTAATTGTGAAAAGTAAAAGAACATGAAATAAATACTTGTTTTGCAGTAATGGAGAACAGGTTGAGGTTTTGGAGATGCTCTACTTTTAAATCTCTGCTTTCCTACTGTCTTCTTCTTCATGCACGCAAGGCTCCTTCCATGGCTAGCTGTATGTAGGGTTTCACCGTTGTCAATGGCTACCTCCCATCCTCTCAGTGAAAATGTTCAACGCGCTCTGTCACAGCATGGCTAATCATCTGTCGGTTCTCAATCAGGTTGGAATAGAATCCAGTGATTCTTTTGCGTCTGTCACTAACGCCCAGCCTTCAGGAGTTTGAAGCTCATCATAGTCATTCAATCCTTGAATCCTACTCAGAATACCACAGACAAGGTTTAGACCTTCTGGATTCTCTTGAATGCCGCCATCAATTCTAGCTTATACCACGAAGATTCTGATTTAGGAATCTAAGAGATATTCAATTAGTCTAAGGTAGAACGGAGGTGGTTGTCAGGCACACATTCATAGGTGAGAATGATGATGAGTGTCACGGATCATCACATTTCTGAAGTTCAGGAACAAGTGATATCTTAGAATGGAAGCAAGCGTGAATGAATAAAAAAAACAGTAGTAATTGCATTAATCCATCAAGACACAACAGAGCTCCTCACCCCCAACCATGGGGTTTAGAGACTCATGTCGTAGAAGATACAATAAGAAACGTGTAAAGTCATGAGGTAAAGATACAATGTCAAAAGGTCCTATTAATTGTGAACTAGTAACCTAGGGTATACAGAAATGAGTAAATGACGTAAAAATCCACTTCCGGGGTCCACATGGTGTGTGCTTGGGCTGATCATTGAAGCTTTCATGTGTAGAGACTTTTCCTGGAGTTAAACGCCAGCTTTTGTGCCAGTTTGGGCGTTTAACTCCAATTTTTGTGCCAGTTCCGGCGTTAAACGCCGGGAATTATAAAGCTGATTTGCAACGCCGGTTTGGGCCATCAAATCTCGGGTAAAGTATGGACTATTATACATTGCTGGAAAGCCCAGGATGTCTACTTTCCAACGCAATTGTAAGCGCGCCAATTGGGCTTCTGTACCTCCAGAAAATTAACTTCGTGTGCAGGGAGGTCAGAATCTAACAGCATCTGCAGTCCTTTTTCAGCCTCTGAATCAGATTTTTGCTCAGGTCCCTCAATTTCAGCCAGAAATTACCTGAAATCACAGAAAAACACACAAACTCATAGTAAATCCCAGAAAAGTGGATTTTAAATAAAAACTAATAAAAATATACTAAAAACTAACCAAAACATACTAAAAACATACTAAAAATAATGCCAAAAAGCGTATAAAATATCTGCTCATCACAAAACATTAAAAAATTGTTAAAATAATAATAAAATATCAAAGTTTTGTGACTACGGTAAGTATTGGGCGGGAATTATAATAAAATTTCTAATCCAAACCATCTATTTATGTATAATAAGAATGTAGTAAGTGGTTAGTTGCTCGACAAGTGGAGCTTCACATGGTCGACAAGTGTTAGCTTTCACTGCGTGAAATGTGGCAAAGGAATAAAAAATTGATAAAATATTAATAAAATATCAAAGTTCCATGAATAAGGTAAATATTGGGCTGGAATTTTAATATAATTCAAATTTTAAACCATCTATTAATATATAATAAGAATGTAATAGGTGGTTAGTTACTCGACAAATGGAGCTTCACATGGTCGACAAGTGTTAGCTTTCACTGCGTGACAAATGTCAGAGCAATAAAAATCTATTAATATATAATAAGAATGTAGTACGTGGTTAGTTGTTCGACAAGTGCAGCTTCACATGGTCGACCAGTGTTAGCCTTCACTGCATGACACGTGGCATAGCAATAAAAATCTATCTATCTATAATAAAAATGTAGTAGGTGGTTAGTTGCTCGACAAGTAAAGCTTCACATGGTTGACAAGTGTTCGCTTTCATTGCGTGACACGTGGCAAAGCAATAAAAAATTGTTAAAATAATAATAAAATATCAAAGTTTCGTGACAACGGTAAGTATTGGGCGGGAATTTTAATATAATTTCTAATTTCAAACCATCTATTTATATATAATAAGAATGTAGTGAGTGGTTAATTGCTCGACAAGTGGAGCTTTACATGGTCGACAAGTGTTAGCTTTCACTTCGTGACACGTGGCAAAACAATAAAAAATTGTTAAAATAATAGAAAAATATCAAAGTTCCGTGAATAAGGTATGTATTGGGGAAGAATTTTAATAAAATTCAAATTGCAAACCATCTATTAATATACAATAAGAATGTAGTAGGTGGTTATTTGCTCGACAAGTGGAGGTTCACATGGTCGACAAGTGTTATCTTTCACTATGTGACACATGGTAGAACAATAAAAAATTGTTAAACTAATAATAAAATATCAATGTTTCGTGAAAAAGGTAAGTATTAGGCGAGAATTTTAATAAAATTCAAATTTCAAACCATCAATTAATATATAATAAGAATGTAGTAGGTGGTTAGTTGCTCGACAAGTGGAGCTTCACATAGTCGACAAGTGTTAGCTTTCACCGCATGACACGTGGCAAAGTAATAAAAATCATTACTATATAACAAGAATGTAGTAGGTGGTTTGTTGCTCGAAAAGTGGAGCTTCACAAGGTCGACAAGTGTTAGCATTCGCTGCGTGATGCGTGGCAAACCAATAAAAAATGTTAAAATAATAATAAATCTATTAATATATAATAAGAATGTAGTAGGTGGTTAGTTGCTCAACAAGTGGAGCTTTACATGGTCGACAAGTGTTAGCTTTGACTGCGTGAAACATGGCAAAGCAATAAAAAACTGATAAAATATTAATAAAATATCAAAGTTCCGTGAATAAGGTAAGCATTGGGCTGGAATTTTAATAAAATTCAAATGTCCAAACATCTATTAACATATAATAAGAATGTAGTGTGTCGTTAGTTGCTCGACAAGTGGAGCTTCACATGGTCGACAAGTGTTAGCTTTCACTGTGTGACACATAGCAAAGCAATAAAAATCTATTAATATATAATAAGAACGTAGTACGTGTTAGTTGTTCGACAAGTGCATCTTCACTTGGTCGACAAGTGTTAGCCTTCACTGCATGACACGTGGCATAGCAACAAAAATCTATCTATCTATAATAAGAATGTAATAGGTGGTTAGTTGCTTGACAAGTAGAGCTTCACGTGGTCAACAAGTGTTCGCTTTCACTTCGTGGCACGTGGCAAAGCAATAAAAATTTGTTAAAATAACAATAAAATATCAATGTTTCGTGACTACGATAAGTATTGGGTGGGAATTTTAATAAAATTTCTAATAAAAACCATCTATTTATATATAATAAGAATGTAGTAAGTGGTTAGTTGCTCGACAAATGGAGCTTCACATGGTCGACAGGTGTTATCTTTCACTGCATGAAATGTGGCAAAGGAATAAAAAATTGATAAAATAATAAAATATCAAAGTACCGGGAATAAGGTAAGTATTGGGCTGGAATTTTAATATAATTCAAATTTTAAACCATCTATTAATATATAATAAGAATGTAGTAGGTGGTTAGCTAGTCGGCAAGTGGAGATTCACATGGTCGACAATTAGCTTTCACTGCGTGACACATGTCAGAGCAATAAAAATCTGTTAATATATAATAAAATGTAGTACATGGTTAGTTGTTCGACAAGTGCAGCTTCACATGGTCGACCAGTGTTAGCCTTCACTGCATGAGATGTGGTATAGCAACCAAAATCTATCTATCTATAATAAAAATGTAGTAGGTGGTTAGTTGCTCGACAAGTAGAACTTCACATGGTCGACAAGGGTTCGCTTTCACTGCGTGACATGTGGGAAAGCAATAAAAATTTGTTAAAATAATAATAAAATACCAATGTTTCGTGACTACGGTAAGTATTGGGTGGGAATTTAATAAAATTTCTAATTTCAAACCATCTATTTATAAATATTAAGAATGTAGTGAGTGGTTAGTTGTTCGACAAGTGGAGCTTCACATGGTCGGGAAGTGTTAGCTTTCATTCCGTGAAACGTGGCAAAGCAAAAAAAATTGATAAAATAATGATAAAATATCAAAGTTCCGTGAATAAGGTAAGTGATGAGCTGGAATTTTAATAAAATTCAAATTTCAAAGCATCTACTAATATATAATAAGAATGTAGTAGGTGGTTAGTTACTCGACAAGTGGAGCTTTACATGGTCGACAAGTGTTAGCAAGCTTTCATTGCGTGACACATGGCAAAGCAATAAAAATCTATTAATATATAATTAGAATGTAGTAGGTGGTTAGTTGCTCGACAAGTAGAGCTTCACATGGTCAACAACAGTTTGCTTTCACTGCGTGACACGTGGCAAAACAATAAAAAATTGTTAAAATAATAATAAAATATCAAAGTTTTGTGACTACGGTAAGTATTGGGCGGGAATTTTAATAAAATTTCTACTTTCAAACCATCTATTTATATAGAATAAGAATGTAGTAAGTGGTTAGTTGCTCGACAAGTGGAGCTTCACATGGTCGACAAGCATTAGCTTTCACAGCATGACACGTAGCAAAGCAATAACATTCTATTAATATATAACAAGAATGTAGTCGATGGTTAGTTACTCGAAAAGTGGAGCTTCATAGGGTCGAAATGTTAAAATATATAATAAAAAATGTTAAAATAATAATAAATCTATTAATATATAATAAGAATGTCGTAGGTGGTTAGTTGCTCGACAAAAGGAGCTTTACATGGTCAACAAGTGTTAGCTTTCACTCCGTGAAACATGGCAAAGCAAAAAAAACTGATAAAATAATAATAAATATCAAAGTTCCATGAATAAGGTAAGTATTGGGCAGGAAGTTTAATAAAATTCAAATTTCAAAGCATCTATTAATATATAATAAGAATGTAGTAGGTGGTTAGTTGCTTGACAAGTGGATCTTTACATGGTCGACAAGTGTTAGCTTTCACTGCATGACACATGGCAAAACAATAAAAATCTGTTAATATATAATATGAATGTAGTAGGTGGTCAGTTGTTCGACAAGTGGAGCTTCACATGGTCGACAAGTGTTAGCCTTCATTGCGTGACACGTGGCATAGCAACAAAAATCTATCAATCTATAATAAGAATGGGTTAGGTGGTTAGTTGCTCGACAAGTAGAGCTTCACA
The DNA here is from genome assembly GCF_003086295.3 of Arachis hypogaea. NCBI lineage: Eukaryota > Viridiplantae > Streptophyta > Magnoliopsida > Fabales > Fabaceae > Arachis > Arachis hypogaea. The sequence goes on along the minus strand of NC_092041.1, from coordinate 76,680,810 downwards.
TGGTCTAGAAGTGTTTCCTTTCACTACGTGATACGTGGCAAAGCAATAAAAAATTATTAAAATAATAATAAAATATCAAAGTTTCTTGACTACGGTAAGTATTGGGCGCGAATTTTAATAAAATTTCTACTTTCAAACCATCTATTTATATATAATAAGAATGTAGTAAGTGGTTAGTTGCTCGACAAGTTGAGCTTCACATGGTCGACAAGTGTTAGATTTCACTCCGTGACACGTGACAAAATAATAAAAAATTGTTAAAATAATAAAAAATTATCAAAGTTATGCGAATAAGGTAAGTATTCGGCAAGAATTTTAATAAAATTCAAATTTCAAACCATCCATTAATATATAATAAGAATGTAGTAGGTGGTTAGTTGCTCGATAAGCGGAGGTTCACATGGTCGACAAGTGTTAGCTTTCACTGCGTGACACATGGCAAAACAATAAAAAATTGTTAAAATAATAATAAAATATCAATGTTTCGTGAATAAAGTATGTATTGTGTCAGAATTTTAAAAAAATTTCAAATTTTAAACCGTCTATTAATATATAATAAGAATGTAGTAGGTGGTTAGTTGCTTGACAAGCAAAGCTTCACATGGTCGACAGGTGTTAGCTTTTGCTGTGTGACACGTGGCAAAGCAAGAACAATTTATCTATCTATAATAAGAATGTAGTAGGTGGTTAGTTACTCGACAAGTGGAGCTTCACATGGTTGCCGAGTTATGGCTTTCACTGTGTGATACGTGTCAAAGCAATAAAAAATTGTTAAAATAATAATAAATTTGTTAATATATAATAAGAATCTTGTAGGTGATTAGTTTCTCGAAAAATGGAGCTTCACAGGGTTGACAAGTGTTAGCTTTCACTGCGTGACGCGTGGCAAAGCAATAAAAAAAAGTTTAAATAATAATTAATCTATTAATATATAATAAGAATGTAGTAGGTGATTATTTGCTCGACAAGTGGAGCTTCACATGGTCGACAAGTGTTAGCTTTCACTGCGTGAAACGTGGCAAAGTAAAAAAAACTGATAAAATAACAATAAAATATCAAAGTTCCGTGAATATGGTAAGTATTGGGCTAGAATTTTAATAAAATTCAAATTTCAAAGCATCTATTAATATATAATAAGAATGTAGTAGGTGGTTTGTTGCTCGACAAGTGGAGCTTTACATGGTTGACAAGTGTTAGCTTTCACTGCGTGACACATGGCAAAGCAATTAAAATCTATTAATATATAATAAGAATGTAGTAGGTGGTCAGTTGTTCGACAAGTGGAGCTTCACATGGTCGACAAGTGTTAGCCTTTACTGCCTGACACGTGGTAAAGCAACAAAAATCTATTTAACTATAAAAAGAGTGTAGTAGGTGGTTAGTTGGTCGATAAGTAGAGCTTCACATGGTCGACAAGTGTTTGCTTTCACTGCGTGACACGTGGCAAAGTAATACAAAATTGTCAAAATAATAGTAAAATATCAAAGTTTCGTGACTACGGTACGTGCTGGGCGGGAATTTTAATAAAATTTATACTTTCAAACCATCTATTTATATATAATAAGAATGTAGTAAGTGGTTAGTTGCTCGAAAAGTGGAGCTTTACATGGTCGACAAGTGTTAACTTTCACTGCGTGACACGTGGCAAAGAAATAAAAATTTTTAAAAATAATAAAAAATATCAAAGTTCCGTGAATAAGGTAAGTATTAGGCGGGAATTTTAATAAAATTCAAATTTCAAACCATCTATTAATATATATATATTTATAATAAGAATGTAGTAGGTGGTTAGTTGCTCGACAAGTGGAGCTTCACATGGTCGACAAGTGTTAGCTTTTACTGCATGATACGTGGGAAAGCAATAAAAAATTGTTAAAATAATAAAAAATATCAAAGTTACGTGAATAAGGAAACTATTGGAGCGGAATTCTAATAAAATTCAAATTTCAAACCATCTATTAACATATAATAAGAATGTAGTAGGTGGTTAGTTCCTCGACAAGTGGAGCTTCAGATGGTCGACAAGCGTTAGCCTTCACTGCATGACACGTGGCAAAGCAATAAAAATCTATTATTATATAACAAGAATTTAGTAAAATTTCAAAGCATCTATTAATAAGGTAAGTAATGGGCTGGAATTTTAATAAAAATCAAATTTCAACGCATCTAATAATATATAATAAGAATGTAGTAGGTGGTTAGTTACTCGACAAGTGGAGCTTTACATGACCGACAAGTGTTAGCTAGCTTTCATTGCGTGGCACATGGCAAAGCAATAAAAATCTATTAATATATAATTAGAATGTAGTAGGTGGTTAGTTGTTCGACCAGTGGAGCTTCCCATGGTCGACAAGTGTTAGCTTTCACTGCATGACACATGGCAAAACAATAAAAAATTGTTAAAATAATAATAAAATATCAATGTTTCGTGAATAAGGTATGTATTGAGTCAGAATTTTAAAAAAACTCAAAGTTTAAACCGTCTATTAATATATAATAAGAATGTAGTAGGTGGTTAGTTGCTCGACAAGCAAAGCTTCACATGGTCGACAGGTGTTAGCTTTTGCTGCGTGACACGTGGCAAAGCAAGAACAATCTATCTATCTATAATAAGAATGTAGTAGGTGGTAAGTTGCTCGACAAGTGGAGCTTCACATGGTTGCCAAGTTATCGCTTTCACTGTGTGACACGTGTCAAAGCAATAAAAAATTGTTAAAATAGTAATAAATCTGTTAATATATAATAAGAATCTTGTAGGTGATTAGTTGCTCGAAAAGTGGAGCTTCACAGGGTCGACAAGTGTTAGCTTTCACTGCGTGACGCGTGGCAAAGCAATAAAAAATGTTTAAATAATAATAAATCTATTAATATATAATAAGAATGTAGTAGGTGGTTATTTGCTCGACAAGTGGAGCTTCACATGGTCGACAAGTGTTAGCTTTCACTGCGTGAAACGTGGCAAAGCAAAAAAAACTGATAGAATAACAATAAAATATCAAAGTTCCGTGAATATGGTAAGTATTGGGCTGGAATGTTAATAAAATTCAAATTTCAAAGCATCTATTAATATATAATAAGAATATAGTAGGTGGTTTGTTGCTCGACAAGTGGAGCTTTACATGGTTGACAAGTGTTAGCTTTCATTGCGTGACACATGGCAAAGCAATTAAAATCTATTAATATATAATAAGAATGTAGTAGGTGGTCAGTTGTTCGACAAGTGGAGCTTCACATGGTCGACAAGTGTTAGTCTTTACTGCCTGACACGTGGCAAAGCAACAAAAATCTATTTAACTATAAAAAGAGTGTAGTAGGTGGTTAGTTGGTCGATAAGTAGAGCTTCACATGGTCGACAAGTGTTTGCTTTCACTGCCTGACACGTGGCAAAGTAATAAAAAATTGTTAAAATAATAATAATATATTAAAGTTTCGTAACTACGGTACGTGCTGGGCGGGAATTTTAATAAATTTCTACTTTCAAACCATCTATTTATATATAATAATAATGTAAAAGTGGTTAGTTGCTCGACAAGTGGAGCTTTACATGGTCGACAAGTGTTAACTTTCACTGCGTGACACATGGCAAAGCAATAAAAATTTGTAAAAATAATAAAAAATATCAAAGTTCCGTGAATAAGGTAAGTATTAGGCAGGAATTTTAATAAAATTCAAATTTCAAACCATCTATTAATATATATATATATATATATATATATATATATATATATATATATATATATATATATATATATAATAAGAATGTAGTAGGTGGTTAGTTGCTCGACAAGTGGAGCTTCACATGGTCGACAAGCGTTAGCTTTTACTGCGTGATACGTGGGAAAGCGATAAAAAATTGTTAAAATAATAAAAAATATCAAAGTTCCGTGAATAAGGAAACTATTGGGGGGGAATTCTGATAAAATTCAAATTTCAAACCATCTATTAACATATAATAAGAATGTAGTAGGTGGTTAGTTCCTCGACAGGTGGAGCTTCACATGGTCGACAAGCGTTAGCCTTCACTGCATGACACGTGGCAAAGCAATAAAAATCTATTATTATATAACAAGAATTTAGTGAAATTTCAAAGCATCTATTAATAAGGTAAGTAATGGGCTGGAATTTTAATAAAAATCAAATTTCAACGCATCTAATAATATATAATAAGAATGTAGTAGGTGGTTAGTTACTCGACAAGTGGAGCTTTACATGATCGACAAGTGTTAGCTAGCTTTCATTGCGTGGCACATGGCAAAGCAATAAAAATCTATTAATATATAATTAGAATGTAGTAGGTGGTTAGTTGTTCGACCAGTGGAGCTTCCCATGGTCGACAAGTGTTAGCTTTCACTGCGTGACACATGGCAAAACAATAAAAAATTGTTAAAATAATAATAAAATATCAATGTTTCGTGAATAAGGTATGTATTGAGTCAGAATTTTAAAAAAAATCAAATTTTAAACCGTCTACTAATATATAATAAGAATGTAGTAGGTGGTTAGTTGCTCGACAAGCAAAGCTTCACATGGTCGACAGGTGTTAGCCTTTGCTGCGTGACACGTGGCAAAGCAAGAACAATCTATCTATCTATAATAAGAATGTAGTAGGTGGTTAGTTGCTCGACAAGTGGAGCTTCACATGGTTGCCGAGTTATCGCTTTCACTGTGTGACACGTGTCAAAACAATAAAAAATTGTTAAAATAGTAATAAATCTGTTAATATATAATAAGAATGTTGTAGGTGATTAGTTGCTCGAAAAGTGGAGCTTCACAAGGTCGACAAGTGTTAGCTTTCACTGCGTGATGCGTGGCAAAGCAATAAAAAATGTTTAAATAATAATAAATCTATTAATATATAATAAGAATGTAGTAGGTGGTTATTTGCTCGATAAGTGGAGCTTCACATGGTCGACAAGTATTAGCTTTCACTCCGTGAAACGTGGCAAAGCAAAAAAACTAATAAAATAACAATAAAATATCAAAGTTCCGTGAATATGGTAAGTATTGGGCTGAATTTTAATAAAATTCAAATTTCAAAGCATCTATTAATATATAATAAGAATGTAGTAGGTGGTTTGTTGCTCGACAAGTGGAGCTTTACATGGTCGACAAGTGTTAGCTTTCACTGCGTGACACATGGCAAATCAATTAAAATCTATTAATATATAATAAGAATGTAGTAGGTGGTTAGTTGTTCGACAAGTGGAGCATCACATGGTCGACAAGTGTTAGCCTTTACTGCCTGACACGTGGCAAAGCAACAAAATCTATTTAACTATAAAAAGACTGTAGTAGGTGGTTAGTTGGTCGAAAAGTAGAGTTTCACATGGTCGACAAGTGTTTGCTTTCACTGCATGACACGTGGCAAAGTAATAAAAAATTGTTAAATAATAATAAAATATCAAAGTTTCGTGATTACGGTAAGTGTTTGGCGGGAATTTTAATAAAATTTCTACTTTCATACCATCTATTTATATATAATAAGAATGTAGTAAGTGGTTAGTTGCTCGACAAGTGGAGCTTTACATGGTCGACAAGTGTTAACTTTCACTGCGTGACACATGGCAAAGCAATAAAAATTTGTAAAAATAATAAAAAATATCAAAGTTCCGTGAATAAGGTAAGTATTAGGCGGGAATTTTAATAAAATTCAAATTTCAAACCATCTATTAATATATATATATATATATATATATATATATATATATATATATATATATATATATATATATATAAAATAAGAATGCAGTAGGTGGATAGTTGCTCGACAAGTGGAGCTTCACATGGTCGATAAGCATTATCTGTTACTGCGTGATACGTGGGAAAGCAATAAAAAATAGTTAAAATAATAAAAAATATCAAAGTTCCATGAATTAGGAAAGTATTGGGCGGGAATTCTAATAAAATTCAAATTTCAAACCATCTATTAATATATAATAAGAATGTAGTAGGTGGTTAGTTCCTCGACAGGTGGAGCTTCACATGGTCGACAAGCGTTAGCCTTCACTGCATGACACGTGGCAAAGCAATAAAAATCTATTATTATATAACAAGAATTTAGTAAAATTTCAAAGCATCTATTAATAAGGTAAGTAATGGGCTGGAATTTTAATAAAAATCAAATTTCAACGCATCTAATAATATATAATAAGAATGTAGTAGGTGGTTAGTTACTCGACAAGTGGAGCTTTACATGATCGACAAGTGTTAGCTAGCTTTCATTGCGTGGCACATGGCAAAGCAATAAAAATCTATTAATATATAATTAGAATGTAGTAGGTGGTTAGTTGTTCGACCAGTGGAGCTTCCCATGGTCGACAAGTGTTAGCTTTCACTGCGTGACACATGGCAAAACAATAAAAAATTGTTAAAATAATAATAAAATATCAATGTTTCGTGAATAAGGTATGTATTGAGTTAGAATTTTAAAAAAAGTCAAATTTTAAACCGTCTATTAATATATAATAAGAATGTAGTAGATGGTTAGTTGCTCGACAAGCAAAGCTTCACATGGTCGACAGGTGTTAGCTTTTGCTGCGTGACACGTGGCAAAGCAAGAACAATCTATCTATCTATAATAAGAATGTAGTAGGTGGTTAGTTGCTCGACAAGTGGAGCTTCACATGGTTGCCGAGTTATCGCTTTCACTGTGTGACACGTGTCAAAGCAATAAAAAGTTGTTAAAATAGTAATAAATCTGTTAATATATAATAAGAATGTTGTAGGTGATTAGTTGCTCGAAAAGTGAAGCTTCACAAGGTCGACAAGTGTAAGCGTTCACTGCGTGACGCGTGGCAAAGCAATAAAAAATGTTTAAATAATAATAAATCTATTAATATATAATAAGAATGTAGTAGGTGGTTATTTGCTCGACAAGTGGAGCTTCACATAGTCGACAAGTATTAGCTTTCACTGCGTGAAACATGGCAAAGCAAAAAAAAAACTGATAAAATAACAATAAAATATCAAAGTTCCGTGAATATGGTAACTATTGGACTGGAGTTTTAATAAAATTCAAATTTCAAAGCATCTATCAATATATAATAAGAACGTTGATGAGCGGATAATTTATACGCTTTTTGGCATTGTTTTTATATAGTTTTTAGTAAGTTTAAGCTACTTTTAGGGATGTTTTCATTAGTTTTTATGTTAAATTCACATTTTTTGAATTTACTATGAGTTTGTGTGTTTTTCTGTGATTTCAGGTAATTTCTGACTGAAATTGAGGGATTTGAGCAAAACTCTGAAGAAGGCTGACAAAAGGACTGCTGATGCTGTTGGAATCTGACCTCCCTGCACTCGAAATGGATTTTCTGGAGCTACAGAACTCCAATTGGCGCGCTCTCAACGGCGTTGGAAAGTAGACATCCAGAGCTTTCCAGCAATATATAATAGTCCATACTTTATTCGAAGAATGACGACGTAACTTGGCGTTGAACGCCAAGTACACGCTGCTGTCTGGAGTTAAACGCCAGAAAAACGTCATGATCCGGAGTTGAACGCCCAAAACACGTCATAACTCGGAGTTCAACTCTAGGAAATGCCTCAGCTCGTGGATTAATCAAGCTCAGCCCAAGCATACACCAAGTGGGCCCCGGAAGTGGATTTATGCATCAATTACTTACTCATGTAAACCCTAGGAGCTAGTCTAAGTATATATAGAACATTTATCTATTGTATTAGATATCTTTTGACCACCTTAAGTCTTTGATCATTCGGTCTTGTGACCACACGAGGGCTGGCCATTCGGCCATGCCTGAACCTTTTACTTATGTATTTTCAACGGTGGAGTTTCTGCACACCATAGATTAAGGGTGTGGAGCTCTGCTGTACCTCAAGTATTAATGAAATTCTATTTTCTTTTATTCAAATCTCTCTTATTCTTATTCCAAGATATTCATTCGTACCCAAGAACATGATGAATGTGATGATAAGTAACCCTCATTATCATTCTCACTCATGAACGCGCGTGATTGACAACCACTTCCGTTCTACATGCAACAGAGCTTGAATGCGTATCTCTTAGATTCCCCAACAGAATCTTCGTGGTATAAGCTAGATAGATGGCGGCATTTATGAGGATTCGGAAAGTCTCACCTTGTCTGTGGTATTCCGAGTAGGATCCTGGGAATCCGGAAAGTCTAACCTTGTCTGTGGTATTCCGAGTAGGATTCCGGTAATGAATGACTGTGACGTGCTTCAAACTTGTAACCTGCTGGGCGTTAGTGACAGACGCAAAAGAATCAAGGGATTCTATTCCAGTAGGAGCGGGAACCAACCGGTGATTAGCCGTACTGTGACAGAGTGCGTGAGCATTAGTTTTCATTGCGAGGATGGGATGTAGCCATCAACCATGGGTGATGCCTCCAGACGATTAGCCGTGCGACTGACAACCGCATAGGATCATTTTCCCGAGAGGATTGAAAGTAGCCACAGCTGATGGTGAACCCCTATACCAAGCTTGCCATGGAAAGGAGTAAGAAGGATTGAATAGAAGCAGTAGGAGAGCAGGCGTCCTTGAGCCATACAGCATCTCCATTCGCTTATCTGAAATTCTCACCAATGAATCTACATAAGTCTTCTATCCGTTTATTATTTCTATTTTCTTATTTCTATTTTCTAAACCCATAAACTATTTTAATCTGCCTGACTGAGATTTGCAAGGTGGCCATAGCTTGCTTCATACCAACAATCTCTGTGGGATCGACCCTTACTCACGTAAGGTTTATTACTTGGACGACCCAGTACACTTGCTGGTTAGTTGAACGGAGTTGTGAATTCAACCAGTGCCATAATAAAGCTTTCATCTCAAAATAGTTAGAACATGGATCACAATTTCGTCCACCAAGTTTTTGGCGCCGTTGCCGGGGATTGTTCGAGTATGGACAACTGACGGTTCATCTTGTTGCTCAGATTAGGTAATTTTCTTTTCAAAAATCTTTTTCAAAATTTTTCTTTTTATTTTTCGTTTTTCCAAACTATATTTTCGAAAAAAATTAATAAAAAAAATACAAAAAAATTAGAAAATCATAAAAATCAAAAATATTTTATGTTTCTTGTTTGAGTCTTGTGTTAATTTTAAAGTTTGGTGTCAATTGCATGCTTTTAAAATTTTTCTTGCATTTTTCGAAAATCCCATGCATTCATAGTGTTCTTCATGATCTTCAAGTTGTTCTTGACAAGTCTTCTTGTTTGATCTTGATGATTTCTTGTTTTGTGTCTTTTGTTGTTTTTCATGTGCATTTTTGCATTCATATTTTCCATGCATTAAAGATTTTTAAGTTTGGTGTCTTGCATGTTTTCTTTGCATCAAAAATTTTTCAAAATAATGTTCTTGATGTTCATCATGATCTTCAAAGTGTTCTTGGTGTTCATCTTGACATTCATAGCATTCTTGCATGCATTCATTGTTTTGATCTAAAAATTTCATGCATTGAATATTTTTGTTGTTTTTCTCTTTCATAATTAAAAATTCAAAAAAATCAAAAAAATATCTTTTCCTTATTTTCCTCCAAATTTTCGAAATTTTGGGTTGACTTGGTCAAAAATTTTTAAAATTAGTTGTTTCTTACAAGTCAAGTCAAAATTTCAATTTTAAAAATCTTATCTTTTCAAAATCTTTTTCAAAAATCATATCTTTTTCATTTTTTTATAATTTTCGAAAATTTCAAAAATCTTTTTCAAAATATTTTCAAAATCTTTTTCTTATCTTTATATCAAATTTTCAAAAATTAGCTAACAATTAATGTGATTGGTTCAAAAATTTGAAGTTTGTTACTTTCTTGTTAAGAAAGGTTCAATCTTTAAGTTCTAGAATCTTATCTTGTAGTTTCTTGTTAGTTAAGTAATTTTAAAAATTAAATCTTTTTTCAAAATATCTTTTTCTTAAAAATCTTTTTTATCTTTTTATCTTATCTTTTTCAAAAATTTTATCTTTTTCAAAATTTGATTTCAAAATATCTTATCTAACTTCTTATCCTCTTATCTTTTTCAAATTTGATTTCAATTCTTTTTCAATCAACTAACTAACTTTTTGTTTGTTTCTTATCTTTTTCAAAACCACCTAACTACTTTTCCCTCTCTAATTTTCGAAAATTCTCCCTCTCTTTTTCAAAAATTCTTTTTATTTTAAATTTTAATTTTAATTTTAATTATATTTTGTCTTTGATTTTCGAAAATTACTAACCTCTTTTTCAAAAATTATTTTTGAAAACTCTCTTCTCTTCTCTTATTCTATTTAATTATTTAATTACTAACACCTCTCTTCACCTCCCTTCATCTAAAAATCCGAATCCATCCCTCTCCATTCTTCTAACCCCTTTCTTCTTCTACTAACATAAGGGAATCTCTATACTGTGACATAGAGGATTCCTCTTTCTTTTCTTGTTTTCTTCTCCTTCATATGAGCAGGAACAGGGAAAAAGGCACTCTTGTTGAAGTTGATCCAGAACCTGAAAGGACTCTGAAGAGAAAATTAAGAGAAGCTAAATTACAACAATCCAGAAACAACCTTTCAGAAATTTTCGAACAAGAGAAAGACATGGTAGCCGAAAATAATAATAATAATAATGCAAGGAGAATGCTTGGTGACTTCACAAAGCCAACATCCAAGTTTGATGGAAGAAGCATCTCCATTCCTGCCATTGGAGCCAATAACTTTGAGCTGAAACCTCAGCTAGTTGCCTTGATGCAACAAAACTGCAAGTTTTATGGACTTCCATCTGAAGATCCTTATCAGTTCTTAACTGAGTTCTTGCAGGTCTGTGATACTGTAAAGACAAATGGAGTTAATCCTGAAGTCTACAGACTTATGCTTTTCCCTTTTGCTGTAAGAGACAGAGCTAGAATATGGTTGGATTCACAACCTAAGGATAGCCTGGACTCCTGGGATAAGCTGGTCACTGCTTTCTTAGATAAATTCTTTCCTCCTCAAAAGCTGAGCAAGCTGAAAGTGGATGTTCAAACCTTCAAGCAAAAAGATAGTGAATCCCTCTATGAAGCTTGGGAAAGATACAAGCAGCTGACCAAAAGATGTCCATCTGACATGTTTTCAGAATGGACCCTATTAGATATATTCTATTATGGTCTCTCTGAATTTTCAAAAATGTCCTTGGACCATTCTGCAGGTGGATCTATTCACCTGAAGAAAACGCCTGAAGAGGCTCAAGAACTCATTGACATGGTTGCAAACAACCAGTTCATGTATACCTTTGAAAGGAATTCCGTGAATAATGGGATACCTCAGAAGAAAGGAGTTCTTGAAATTGATGCTTTGAATGCCATATTGGCTCAGAACAAAGTATTAACTCAACAGGTCAACATAATCTCTCAAAATCTGAATGGATTGCAACATGCATCCAACAGCACTAGAGAGGCAGCTTCTGAAGAAGCTTATGATCCTGAAAACCCTGCCATGGCAGAGGTTAATTACATGGGTGAACCTTATGGAAACACCTATAACCCATCATGGAGAAATCACCCAAATTTCTCCTGGAAGGATCAACAAAAGCCTCAACAAGGCTTTAACAATGGTGGACGCACTAGGCTGAGTAATAGCAAGCCATATCCATCATCTTCTCAGCAATAGACAGAGAACTCTGAACAAAATACTTCTAATTTAGCAAATATAGTCTCTGATCTGTCAAAGGCCACTTTCAGTTTCATGAATGAAACAAGATCCTCCATTAGAAATCTAGAGGCAGAAGTGGGCCAGCTGAGTAAGAAAGTCATTGACACTCCTCCCAATACTCTCCCAAGCAATACAGAAGAGAATCCAAAAGGAGAGTGCAAGGCCATTGATTTGATCAAAGTGGCCGAATGCACAAGGGAGGAGGAGGACGAAAATCCCAGTGAGGAAGACCTCCTGGGATGTCCTTCAAGCAAGAAGGAGTTTCCTATTAAGGATCCAAAGGAATCTGAGGCTCATCTAGAGACCATAGAGATTCCATTAAATCTCCTTCTGCCATTCATGAGCTCTGAAGACTATTCTTCCTCTGAAGAGAATGAAGATGTGACTGGAGAGCAAGTTGCTCAATACTTAGGAGCTATCATGAAGCTGAATGCCAAGCTATTTGGTAATGAGACTTGGGAAAGTGAACCTCCCTTGCTCATTAGTGAACTAGATACTTGGATTCAGAAAACTCTACCTCAACAGAAACAAGATCCTGGCAAGTTCTTAATACCTTGTACCATAGGCACCATGAGCTTTGAAAAAGCTCTATGTGATCTGGGATCAGGAATAAATCTTATGCCACTCTCTGTAATGGAGAAGCTGGGGATCATTGAGGTACAACCTGCCTTGTTCTCATTACAATTGGCAGATAAGTCATTGAGACAAGCTTATGGGACAGTAGAGGACGTGCTAGTAAAGGTTGAAGGCCTTTACATCCCTGCTGATTTCATAATCCTAGACACTAGGAAGGAAGATGATGAATGCATCATCCTAGGAAGACCTTTCCTAGCCACAGCAGGAGCTGTGATAGATGTCAATAGAGGTGAGTTAGTCCTTCAATTGAATGGGGACTACCTTGTGTTTAAGGCACATGGCCATCCCTCTGTGACAAAGGAGAGTAAGCATGAAGAGCTTCTCTCAGTTCAGAGTCAAGAAGAGCCCACACAGTCAAACTCTAAGTTTGGTGTTGTGAGGCCACAACCAAACTCTAAGTTTGGTGTTAAGATCCCATATCCAAACTCTAAGTTTGGTGTGGACAACTATACAACATTGACCTGATCACCTTGTGGCTCCATGAGAGCCACTGTCAAGCTATTGACATTAAAGAAGCGCTTGTTGGGAGGCAACCCAATTTTATTTATCTAATTTTATTTTGTTTTGTTTCTTTGTTATTTTTGTGTTTAATTAGGTACATGATCATGAGGAGTCACGAAAAAAATCAAAAAAATTAAAAACAGAGTCAAAAACAGAAGAAAAAAATTGTTCACCCTGGAGGCAGCGCAGACTGGCGTTCAACGCCAGTAAGATGCATCTGGCTGGCGTTCAACGCCAGAAACAAGCAACAACCTGGCGTTTAACGCCAGGATGTGCACACAGAGGACAAACTGGCGCTGAACGCCAGAAACAAGCATGAAACTGGCGTTCAACGCCAGAAACATGCATTACATGGGCGTTTAACGCCCAGAACATGCACCAATGGGCGTTTGAACGCCAGAATGATGCATGGAGGCAATTTACATGCCTATATGGTGAAGGAATGGTATTTCTTTTCACCTCAGGATCTGTGGGCCCCACAGGATCCCTACCTCAGGATCTGTGGACCCCACAGGATCCCCACCTACCATATTCCCACCTTACCTTCTAATCCTATTTTTGTGATTTGAATTTCCCATGTCACAATTCCCAATATTCTTCATCAATCACCTCAATTCCTCTTCCCAATTACCCCATTCACCATTCACATCAACCTCCTCTTCCCCATACACCCCACCTACCCTCATAAAATTCAAATTCATTTTCCCACCCATTCCCACCCAAATTGGCCGAACCCATACCCTCCCCTCTCCCTATAAATACCCTTCTTTTCTTCTTCATTTTCCCACATCACAAACCCACATTCTCCCACATAGCCGAAACTCCTTCTCCCCTCTCTACTCTATTCTCTTCTTCTTCTTCTACTTTTCTTTTCTTTCTTGCTCGAGGGCGAGCAAAATTTTAAGTTTGGTGTGGTAAAAGCCTAAGCTTTTTATCTTTCATTCACCATCAATGGCACCTAAGACCGGAGTATCCTCTAGAAAAGGGAAAGGGAAGACAAAAGCTTCCACCTCCGAGTCATGGGAGAAGGAAAGATTCATCTCCAAGAGCCATCAAGACCACTTCTATGATGTTGTGGCAAAGAAGAAGGTGATTCCCGAGGTCCCTTTCAAGCTCAAAAAGAATGAGTATCCGGAAATCCGACATGAAATCCAAAGAAGAGGTTGGGAAGTCATAACCAACCCCATGCAACAAGTCGGAATATTGATGGTTCAAGAGTTCTATGCCAATGCATGGATCACTAGGAACCATGATCAAAGTATGAACCCGAACCCAAAGAACTATCTCACAATGGTTCGGGGGAAATACTTAGATTTCAGTCCGGAAAATGTGAGGTTGGCATTTCACCTACCTATGATGCAAGGTGATGAACGCCCCTACACAAGAAGGGTCAACTTTAATCAAAGGTTGGACCAAGTCCTAATGGACATATGTGTGGAAGGTGCCCAATGGAGAATAGACTCCAAAGGCAAACTAGTCCAACTAAGAAGACTGGACCTCAAGCCTGTAGCTAGAGGATGGTTGGAGTTCATCCAAAGATCCATCATTCCTACAAGCAACCGATCTGAAGTTACTGTGGATCGGGCCATCATGATTCATAGCATCATGATTGGAGAGGAAGTGGAAGTTCATGAAGTCATCTCCAATGAACTCTACAAAATAGCTGACAAGCCTTCACACATGGCACGGCTAGCCTTCCCCCACCTTATATGCCATCTATGTTTCTCAGCTGGAGTTATCATAGATGGAGATGTCTCCATTGAAGAAGACAATCCCATCACCAAGAAAAGGATGGAGCAAACAAGAGAAGTTCCTCACGGCCCTCAAGAAGAACATGAGGAAGTTCATCATCAACAAATGCCTCAAGAAATACACTTTCCTCCCAACAACTATTGGGAGCAACTCAGTACCTCTCTAGAAGATTTGAGTCATAATGTTGAACAATTAAGGGTGGAACACCATGAGCACTCCATCATTCTCCAAGAAATAAGAGAAGATCAAAAAGCAATGAGGGAGGAGCAACAAAGGCAAGGAAGGGACATAGAAGAGCTTAAGGACATTGTTGGACCTTCAAGAAGAAGACGCCACTAAAGGTGGATTCATTCCTTGTTCTTTATTTCTTTATGTTTTCGGTTTTTAATTATTGTGTTTATCTATGTTTTGTGTCTTTATTTCATGATCATTAGTGTGTAACCATGCCTTAAAGCTATGAATAAAATCCATTAGTCTTTCACCTCTCTTAAATGAAAAATGTTTTAATTCAAAAGAACAAGAAGTACATAAATTTCGAATTCATCCTTGAATTTAATTTAATTATATTGATGTGGTGGCAATACTCTTTGTTTTCTGAATGAATGCTTGAACAGTGCATATTTTTGATCTTGTTGTTTATGAGTGTTAAAATTGTTGGTTCTTGAAAGAATGATGAACAAAGAGAAATGTTATTGATGATCTGAAAAAATCATGAAATTGATTCTTGAAGCAAGAAAAAGCAGTGAAAAAGCAAAAGCTTGTGAAAAAAAAAATGGCGAAAATTTGAGAAAGAAAAAGAAGGAGCAGTAGAAAAAGCCAATAGCCCTTAAAACCAAAAGGCAAGGGTAAAAAGGATCCAAGGCTTTGAGCATCAATGGATAGGAGGGCCCAAGGAATTAAAATCCAGGCCTAAGCGGCTAAATCAAGTTGTCCCTAACCATGTGCTTGTGTCATGAAGGTCCAAGTGAAAAGCTTGAGACTAAGTGGTTAAAGTCGTGATCCAAGGCAAAAGAGTGTGCTTAAGAGCTCTGGACACCACTAACTGGGGACTCTAGCAAAGCTGAGTCACAATCTGAAAAGGTTCACCCAGTTATGTGTCTGTGACATTTGTGTATCCGGTGGTAATACTGGAAAACAAAGTGCTTAGGGCCACGGCCAAGACTCATAAGTAGCTGTGTTCAAGAATCAACATGCTTAACTAGGAAAGTCAATAACACTATCCAAAATTCTAAGTTCCCAGAGACGCCAATCACTCTGAACTTCAAAGGAAAAAGTGAGAGGTCAAAACTGTTCAGAAGCAAAAAGCTACAAGTCCCGCTCATCTAATTAAATTAATATTCATTGATATTCTGGAATTTATAGTATATTCTCTTCTTTTTTATCCTATTTTATTTTCAGTTGCTTGGGGACAAGCAACAATTTAAGTTTGGTGTTGTGATGAGCGGATAATTTATACGCTTTTTGGCATTGTTTTTATATAATTTTTAGTAAGTTTAAGCTACTTTTAGGGATGTTTTCATTAGTTTTTATGTTAAATTCACATTTCTGGACTTTACTATGAGTTTGTGTGTTTTTCTGTGATTTCAGGTAATTTCTGACTGAAATTGAGGGATTTGAGCAAAACTGTGAAGAAGGCTGACAAAAGGATTGCTGATGCTGTTGGAATCTGACCTTCCTTCACTCGAAATAGATTTTCTGAAGCTACAGAACTCCAATTGGCGCGCTCTCAACGGCGTTGGAAAGTAGACATCCAGAGCTTTCCAGCAATATATAATAGTCCATACTTTATTCGAAGAATGACGACGTAACTTGGCGTTGAACGCCAAGTACACGCTGCTGTCTGGAGTTAAACGCCAGAAAAACGTCATGATCCGGAGTTGAACGCCCAAAACACGTCATAACTCGGAGTTCAACTCCAGGAAATGCCTCAGCTCGTGGATTAATCAAGCTCAGCCCAAGCATACACCAAGTGGGCCCCGGAAGTGGATTTATGCATCAATTACTTACTCATGTAAACCCTAGGAGCTAGTCTAAGTATATATAGAACATTTATCTATTGTATTAGATATCTTTTGACCACCTTAAGTCTTTGATCATTCGGTCTTGTGACCACATGAGGGCTGGCCATTCGGCCATGCCTGAACCTTTTACTTATGTATTTTCAACGGTGGAGTTTCTGCACACCATAGATTAAGGGTGTGGAGCTCTGCTGTACCTCAAGTATTAATGAAATTCTATTTTCTTTTATTCAAATCTCTCTTATTCTTATTCTAAGATATTCATTCGTACCCAAGAACATGATGAATGTGATGATAAGTAACCCTCATTATCATTCTCACTCATGAACGCGCGTGATTGACAACCACTTCCGTTCTACATGCAAAAGAGCTTGAATGCGTATCTCTTAGATTCCCCAACAGAATCTTCGTGGTATAAGCTAGATAGATGGCGGCATTTATGAGGATCCGGAAAGTCTCACCTTGTCTGTGGTATTCCGAGTAGGATCCTGGGAATCCGGAAAGTCTAACCTTGTCTGTGGTATTCCGAGTAGGATTCCGGTAATGAATGACTGTGACGTGCTTCAAACTTGTAACCTGCTGGGCGTTAGTGACAGACGCAAAAGAATCAAGGGATTCTATTCCAGTAGGAGCGGGAACCAACCGGTGATTAGCCGTACTGTGACAGAGTGCGTGAGCATTAGTTTTCACTGCGAGGATGGGATGTAGCCATCAACCATGGGTGATGCCTCCAGACGATTAGCCGTGCGACTGACAACCGCATAGGATCATTTTCCCGAGAGGATTGAAAGTAGCCACAGCTGATGGTGAACCCCAATACAAAGCTTGCCATGGAAAGGAGTAAGAAGGATTGAATAGAAGCAGTAGGAGAGCAGGCGTCCTTGAGCCATACAGCATCTCCATTCGCTTATCTGAAATTCTCACCAATGAATCTACATAAGTCTTCTATCCGTTTATTATTTCTATTTTCTTATTTCTATTTTCTAAACCCATAAACTATTTTAACCTGCCTGACTGAGATTTGCAAGGTGGCCATATCTTGCTTCATACCAACAATCTCTGTGGGATCGACCCTTACTCACGTAAGGTTTATTACTTGGATGACCCAGTACACTTGCTGGTTAGTTGAACGGAGTTGTGAATTCAACCAGTGCCATAATAAAGCTTTCATCTCAAAATAGTTAGAACATGGATCACAATTTCGTCCACCAAACGTAGTAGGTGGTTTGTTGCTCGACAAGTGGAGCTTTACATGGTCGACAAGTGTTAGCATTCACTGCGTGACACATGGCAAAGCAATTAAAATCTATTAATATATAATAAGAATGTAAAACCCGGTTAATTAACAGCTAATTAACCCATAAATGAGAATTTATTCTAGAAAGCCTAAAATGTGATTTTTATGGCTAAATATGATAGAGGAGATTGAGACGAGAATTTCGGTACCAATTTTATAGAATTCGGACCAAGATTGGACCAAACGAGCCAAACCGGGCCAACCGGACCCAAAGTGGGTCCTTGGCCCAACAAAACTAAACCAAAACCCTAGTTTTCAGCATTCTCTCTCCTCACAACACTCAATTCACGCTGAAAAAGAGAGGCCATGGAGGGAAGAACACTCTCTCAAGTTCTCTCCCTTGGTTGATCTTCAAACCACCATAACTTTTGATCTAGAGCTCCGATTGCCGCTCTGTTTGCGGCCATGCGTTCACCGCGGAGAGCTCTACAAAACCCATACAATCAATCTTGAGGTTAGCCACGTGTTGCTGTTCGAAATTCCAGCCCTTATTTTCGAGTTTCATGGGTGAAATGTTGAGATTTTGGGTTCTTTGATGTTATAGGACCCAACTCTCTTGAAGGAGAAGGTTAATCTTGTTTCCTTGGACCTTGGGTGTGGTAAGATTCTCAACCCTAGTGTAATTTTGTTGTTTTATGATGTTTGGGTTTTGAGATGTTGTGTATGGGTATGATGGTTGTGGCTTAGGTTGTGTATGTGTGGATATTGGAGCTTGATTGGTGATTTTGAAAAGCTTGGAAAGGGTTTGGTGGTGAAAAATCTGTTCTTGGAGGTGTTGAGGCCTTGAGAGCTTGTTGATAAGTGGTTTGGAAGTGCTCCGGTGGAGCTTGGGAAAATCGGCTAAGGTATGGTTTCGGTTTCCCGTATCTAATATGTAATGTGGTAGGAAATACTTAGGCTAAAGGCCTTAAGATAGGCATTGAATTGTTGATGTTGTTGAATTGTCGATATATATGATGTGGTCATATATGTGATGATGATTAATGATGCCTTGAGGGTATGATGTATGAGAAATATGCATGTTGTGATATATGCTTGATGATTGGTTATAGTTGAATTGTGGGTTGAATTATGTTGATGGTGAGTATGATGTTGATTGTGTACAATAATGATTTATTGGAATTGGTGTTGTTGAGGATTGGCATGAGGAATAGTATATGATATGTCAATATGTTTGAGTTTGAACCACTTGGGTGAAGTGGGTTAAAATGATGAGATAGTGATTTTCGTAAATTGTGGTAAAGTGTCAATGTGTGAGTTGAGGAGGCTTGATGTTGGATTTGATATATTTTGATTGATTTCAAAGAAAAGGGATGAAATTGGCATGTTTTGATTGATTTTGAAAAGAGTTGAAAATGGCTTGTTTTGAAAATGGCATATAGTGGTTTTGTATGAAAATATGGTTTTTAGGCATACTTTGGTGGGACATAACTTGGACTACGGATCTCCATTTTGTGTCAAATCTGTTTAGAAATGAAATTGGATCCGGGAAGTCCATGCCGTTCGAAGAACGGGTGAAAAACGATTTAAAATGAGGAAGTTATGTCCGTTGGAAGATTG
Organism: Arachis hypogaea; assembly: GCF_003086295.3. Taxonomy (NCBI): domain Eukaryota; kingdom Viridiplantae; phylum Streptophyta; class Magnoliopsida; order Fabales; family Fabaceae; genus Arachis; species Arachis hypogaea. The sequence goes on along the minus strand of NC_092041.1, from coordinate 76,661,417 downwards.
GGATTTAAATCTGTGAATTCTGCAGCTTTTAACATAGAAAATTTTTAGCAGAATAACCCCTTGCGCATAGGCGCACTTGGCGCGTATGCGCCGATCATCCAGAGAGCGCCATCCACGCGTGCGCGTGATGTGCGCGGGCGCGCCAATTGTGCTGCACCCAATGCCCAGCCATTTTCTAGAGAGTTATGCCAGAACTGTGCCAGTGTTGTGCCTGGGGCACGAGAACACCCACGCGTACGTGTCGATTGGCAAATTTTTAATCCACGCGTTAGCGTGCATGACGCTTGCGCGTCGATGAGTTTTTGAAGCCATCCACGCGTGCGCGTGGAGTGCGCGTACGCGTGGCCCTGTTTTCATCCCAAAGTTGATTTTTGAGTTTTAAAAGCCAAATCTCATACTTCTAAGCCTCTGATCTCACCACTTATATCTTAAATCATTATGATATGCCTAGCTATGAGAGAAGGAGCTAGTGGATGTGGTAACTTGCGAGTGAAGCAAGGGAAAATGAATAATCAATGAGGATCATTGATGATTATGTGAGATGTGGAGGATGGTGGTGGAAGTGCCTGTTATGACATTGGCCGAAGGGCCGTAATTGTTTATGAATTGGCTGGTTCTAGATTGAACCGTGAGCCAGAATAGCTGTGTATGCTATGAATATTGGCTGGTTATGGATTTAACCGTGAGCCGGAATGGCTGTGTATGATATGAATATTGGCTGGTTCTGGACTGAACCGTGAGCCGGATGGCTGATATGCATGTTGATCCATGGATGAGAATTCATGCATGATAATGCTGAATTATTGATAATTGTGATTTGCACTTCCACTATCTGAGATACGGGTTTCCCTGGGTAGTAGCAGTGGCTAGCCACCACGTGCTCCAGGTTGAGACTTGATACTCTGTTGACCCTATGTCGTAAGTGTGGTCGGGAACTGTGAAAGACCCGGATGAGCTCGCCCCCGTAAATATTCACCAGTGAGGGTGATGGATATAGATCATGATTATGATCAAGTTTATAACGAGTATAACTCGAGTTGGGGATGCGTGACAGAGGGACAGTCCAATGGTTAGCGACCAGGACTTGTCAGGTTGGCTCTATAACCGATAAGATGATATCATCAGCCACTAGGGACAGGCATTTATCATATGCATACTATATGAATTGTTTGAGATTGCCTATTTGACTGCATATTACTTGCTATTTGTCTAACTGCCTTATTTGTTACTATTTGTATATTTCTTGTTTGATATAATTGTGTTTGCTACATTATACTCCTGCTGGTGGTTGGGAGGTCTGAAGGAATTGGAAAGGGAAGTATTAGTTAGACTGAAGAATCTTTAGTTAGATACCCTTATATGGTTTAGCTTGTTTATAAGCTTTGAATTATCTGGAGGAAGTTCTAGGATTGCCTTTGGCTTTCCTCCATTATTATGTATTATATATGTAGAAGCTGTTACCATGCTGGGGGCCTCTAGTTCTCACCCATGCGGATTTTGTGATTTTCAGATGCAGGACGGGTGGTTTCCCGCTGAGGCATGCTGGAGACTTCTAGATTTGCGAAGATCCTTTGTTCTCGGGACTAAGTTTTGGTTTATATGTTTGGTTTAGATACTTTTATCTCTATTGAATAATACAAACTGTGATGATTCCTCTTATGGGAGAATTTTGGAGATTAGGTTTTATGTATTTGTGTCCCTTTGGGTTTCCTTTGGGGTTTTCCTTATTTTTTTATCATATGTATATATATTGTTATGCTCGGACCGGTTATCTTCGCAGCCGGATTTTGAGTCTTGATGTTCCTGTTTTTGACACTCCTTTGTATATATATAATCACGCGTTGGTTATCCTTGTTCGTTATGTTATCGATCGGAGTGTTGCGCTTTCGAGTTGTGATTTTTGTTTACCCCTTTTTCTACAAAGGCTCCTAGTTATAATCAATTTTTCATACTACTATACGTACTAAATTTTTATTTTAGAGGTCGTAATGCCTTGCCATCTCTGAATTATGACTTAAGCATAAGACTCTGTATGGTAGGGTGTTACAAAGAATGTAGTAGGTGGTTAGTTGTTCGACGAATGGAGCATCACATGGTCGACAAGTGTTAGCCGTTACTGCCTGACACGTGGCAAAGCAACAAAAATCTATTTAACTATAAAAAGAGTGTAGTAGGTGGTTAGTTGGTCGACAAGTAGAGTTACACATGGTCGACAAGTGTTTGCATTCACTGCATGACACGTGGCAAAGTAATAAAAAATTGTTAAAATAATAATAAAATATCAAAGTTTCGTGATTACGGTAAGTGTTGGGCGGGAATTTTAATAAAATTTCTACTTTCATACCATCTATTTATATATAATAAGAATGTAGTAAGTGGTTAGTTGCTCGACAAGTGGAGCTTTACATGGTCGACAAGTGTTAACTTTCACTGCGTGACACGTGGCAAAGCAATAAAAATTTGTAAAAATAATAAAAAATATCAAAGTTCCGTGAATAAGGTAAGTATTAGGCGGGAGTTTTAATAAAATTCAAATTTCAAACCATCTATTAATATATATATATATATATATATATATATATATATATATATATATATATATATAATAAGAATGTAGTAGGTGGTTAGTTACTCGACAAGTGGAGCTTCACATGGTCGAAAAGCGTTAGCTTTTATTGCGTGATACGTGGGAAAGCAATAAAAAATTTTTAAAATAATAAAAAATATCAAAGTTCCGTGAATAAGGTAAGTATTAGGCGGGAGTTTTAATAAAATTCAAATTTCAAACCATCTATTAATATATATATATATATATATGTATATATGTATATATAATAATAATAATAATAAGAATGTAGTAGGTGGTTAGTTGCTCGACAAGTGGAGCTTCACATGGTCGAAAAGCGTTAGCTTTTACTGCGTGATACGTGGGAAAGCAATAAAAAATTGTTAAAATAATAAAAAATATCAAAGTTCCGTGAATAAGGAAAGTATTGGGCGGGAATTCTAATAAAATTTAAATTTCAAACCATCTATTAATATATAATAAGAATGTAGTAGGTGGTTAGTTCCTCGACAATTGGAGCTTCACATGGTCGACAAGCGTTAGCCTTCACTGCATGACACGTGGCAAATCAATAAAAATCTATTATTATATAACAAGAATTTAGTAAAATTTCAAAGCATCTATTAATAAGGTAAGTAATGGGCTGGAATTTTAATAAAAATCAAATTTCAAAGCATCTAATAATATATAATAAGAATGTAGTAGGTGGTTAGTTACTCGACAAGTGAAGCTTTACATGATCGACAAGTGTTAGCTAGCTTTCATTGCGTGGCACATGGCAAAGCAATAAAAATCTATTAATATATAATTAGAATGTAGTAGGTGGTTAGTTGTTCGACCAGTGGAGCTTCCGATGGTCGACAAGTGTTAGCGTTCACTGCGTGACATGTGGCAAAGCAACAAAAATCTATCTATCTATAATAAGAATGTAGTAGGTGGTTAGTTGCTCGACAAGTAGAGCTTCAAATGGTCGACAACTGTTTGCTTTCACTGCGTGACACGTGGCAAGGCAATAAAAAATGTTTAAATAATAATAAATCTATTAATATATAATAAGAATGTAGTAGGTGGTTATTTGCTCGACAAGTGGAGCTTCACATGGTCGACAAGTGTTAGCTTTCACTGCGTGAAACATGGCAAAGCAAAAAAAACTGATAAAATAACAATAAAATATCAAAGTTCCGTGAATATGGTAACTATTGGGCTGGAATTTTAATGAAATTCAAATTTCAAAGCATCTATTAATATATAATAAGAATGTAGTAGGTGCTTTGTTGCTCGACAAGTGGAGCTTTACATGGTCGACATGTGTTAGCTTTCACTGCGTGACACATGGCAAAGCAATTAAAATCTATTAATATATAATAAGAATGTAGTAGGTGGTTAGTTGTTCGACAAATGGAGCATCACATGGTCGACAAGTGTTAGCCTTTACTACCTGACACGTGGCAAAGCAACAAAAATCTATTTAACTATAAAAAGAGTGTAGTAGGTGGTTAGTTGGTCGACAAGTAGAGTTTCACATGGTCGACAAGTGTTTGCTTTCACTGCGTGACACGTGGCAAAGTAATAAAAAATTGTTAAAATAATAATAAAATATCAAAGTTTCGTGATTACGGTAAGTGTTGGGCGGGAATTTTAATAAAATTTCTACTTTCATACCATCTATTTATATATAATAAGAATGTAGTAAGTGGTTAGTTGCTCGACAAGTGAAGCTTTACATGGTCGACAAGTGTTAACTTTCACTGCGTGACACGTGGGAAAGCAATAAAAAATTGTTAAAATAATAAAAAATATCAAAGTTCCGTGAATAAGAAAAGTATTGGGCGGGAATTCTAATAAAATTCAAATTTCAAACCATCTATTAATATATAATAAGAATGTAGTAGGTGGTTAGTTCCTCGACAATTGGAGCTTCACATGGTCGACAAGCGTTAGCCTTCACTGCATGACACGTGGCAAAGCAATAAAAATCTATTATTATATAACAAGAATTTGGTAAAATTTCAAAGCATTTTTAATAAGGTAAGTAATGGGCTGGAATTTTAATAAAAATCAAATTTCAAAGCATCTAATAATATATAATAAGAATGTAGTAGGTGGTTAGTTACTCGACAAGTGGAGCTTTACATGATCGACAAGTGTTAGCTAGCTTTCATTGCGTGGCACATGGCAAAGCAATAAAAATCTATTAATATATAATTAGAATGTAGTAGGTGGTTAGTTGTTCGACCAGTGGAGCTTCCCATTGTCGACAAGTGTTAGCCTTAACTGCGTGACATGTGGCAAAGCAACAAAAATGTATCTATCTATAATAAGAATGTAGTAGGTGGTTAGTTGCTCGACAAGTAGAGCTTCAAATGGTCGACAACTGTTTGCTTTCACTGCGTGACACGTGGCAAAGCAATAAAAAATGTTTAAATAATAATAAATCTATTAATATATAATAAGAATGTAGTAGGTGGTTATTTGCTCGACAAGTGGAGCTTCACATGGTCGACAAGTATTAGCTTTCACTGCGTGAAACATGGCAAAGCAAAAAAAACTGATAAAATAACAATAAAATATCAAAGTTCCGTGAATATGGTAACTATTGGGCTGGAATTTTAATAAAATTCAAATTTCAAAGCATCTATTAATATATAATAAGAATGTAGTAGGTGCTTTGTTGCTCGACAAGTGGAGCTTTACATGGTCGACAAGTGTTAGCTTTCGCTGCGTGACACATGGCAAAGCAATTAAAATCTATTAATATATAATAAGAATGTAGTAGGTGGTTAGTTGTTCGACAAGTGGAGCATCACATGGTCTACAAGTGTTAGCCTTTACTGCCTGACACGTGGCAAAGCAACAAAAATCTATTTAACTACAAAAAGAGTGTAGTAGGTGGTTAGTTGGTCGACAAGTAGAGTTTCACATGGTCGACAAGTGTTTGCTTTCACTGCATGACACGTGGCAAAGTAATAAAAAATTGTTAAAATAATAATAAAATATCAAAGTTTCGTGATTACGGTAAGTGTTGGGCGGGAATTTTAATAAAATTTCTACTTTCATACCATCTATTTATATATAATAAGAATGTAGTAAGTGGTTAGTTGCTCGACAAGTGGAGCTTTACATAGTCGACAAGTGTTAACTTTCACTGCGTGACATGTGGCAAAGCAATAAAAATTTGTAAAAATAATAAAAAATATCAAAGTTCTGTGAATAAGGTAAGTATTAGGCGGGAGTTTTAATAAAATTCAAATTTCAAACCATCTATTAATATATATATATATATATATATATATATATAATAAGAATGTCGTAGGTGGTTACTAGCTCGACAAGTGGAGCTTCACATGGTCGAAAAGCGTTTGCTTTTACTGCGTGATACGTGGGAAAGCAATAAAAAATTATTAAAATAATAAAAAATATCAAAGTTCCGTGAATAAGGAAAGTATTGGGCGGGAATTCTAATAAAATTCAAATTTCAAACCATCTATTAATATATAATAAGAATGTAGTAGGTGGTTAGTTCCTCGACAATTGGAGCTTCACATGGTCGACAAGCGTTAGCCTTCACTGCATGACACGTGGCAAATCAATAAAAATCTATTATTATATAACAAGAATTTAGTAATATTTCAAAGCATCTATTAATAACGTAAGTAATGGGCTGGAATTTTAATAAAAATCAAATTTCAAAGCATCTAATAATATATAATAAGAATGTAGTAGGTGGTTAGTTACTCGACAAGTGAAGCTTTACATGATCGACAAGTGTTAGCTAGCTTTCATTGGGTGGCACATAGAAAAGCAATAAAAATCTATTAATATATAATTAGAATGTAGTAGGTGGTTAGTTGTTCAACCAGTGGAGCTTCCCAAGGTCGATAAGTGTTAGCCTTCACTGCGTGACATGTGGCAAAGCAACAAAAATCTATCTATCTATAATAAGAATGTAGTAGGTGGTTAGTTGCTCTACAAGTAGAGCTTCAAATGGTCGACAACTGTTTGCTTTCACTGCGTGACACGTGGCAAAGCAATAAAAAATGTTTAAATAATAATAAATCTATTAATATATAATAAGAATGTAGTAGGTGGTTATTTGCTCGACAAGTGGAGCTTCACATGGTCGACAAGTATTAGCTTTCACTGCGTGAAACATGGCAAAGCAAAAAAAAACTGATAAGATAACAATAAAATATCAAAGTTCCGTGAATATGGTAACTATTGGGCTGGAATTTTAATAAAATTCAAATTTCAAAGCATCTATTAATATATAATAAGAATGTAGTAGGTGGTTTGTTGCTCGACAAGTGGAGCTTTACATGGTCGACAAGTGTTAGCTTTCACTGCGTGACACATGGCAAAGCAATTAAAATCCATTAATATATAATAAGAATGTAGTAGGTGGTTAGTTGTTCGACAAGTGGAGCATCACATGGTTTACAAGTGTTAGCCTTTACTGCCTGACACGTGGCAAAGCAACAAAAATCTATTTAACTATAAAAAGAGTGTAGTAGGTGGTTAGTTGGTCGACAAGTAGAGTTTCACATGGTCGACAAGTGTTTGCTTTCACTGCATGACACGTGGCAAAGTAATAAAAAATTGTTAAAATAATAATAAAATATCAAACTTTCGTGATTACGGTAAGTGTTGGGCGGGAATTTTAATAAAATTTCTACTTTCATACCATCTATTTATATATAATAAGAATGTAGTATGTGGTTAGTTGCTCGAAAAGTGGAGCTTTACATGGTCGACAAGTGTTAACTTTCACTGCGTGACATGTGGCAAAGCAATAAAAATTTGTAAAAATAATAAAAAATATCAAAGTTCCGTGAATAAGGTAAGTATTAGGCGGGAATTTTAATAAAATTGAAATTTCAAACCATCTATATATATATATATATATATATATATATATATATATATATATATATAATAAGAATGTCGTAGGTGGTTACTTGCTCGACAAGTGGAGCTTCACATGGTCGATAAGCGTTAGCTTTTACTGCGTGATACGTGGGAAAGCAATAAAAAATAGTTAAAATAATAAAAAATATCAAAGTTCTGTGAATAGGAAAAGTACTGGGCTGGAATTCTAATAAAATTCAAATTTCAAACCATCTATTAATATATAATAAGAATGTAGTAGGTGGTTAGTTCCTCGACAATTGGAGCTTCACATGATCGACAAGCGTTAGCCTTCACTGCATGACACGTGGCAAAGCAATAAAAATCTATTATTATATAACAAGAATTTAGTAAAATTTCAAAGCATCTATTAATAAGGTAAGTAATGGGCTGGAATTTTAATAAAAATCAAATTTCAAAGCATCTAATAATATATAATAAGAATGTAGTAGGTGGTTAGTTACTCGACAAGTGGAGCTTTACATGATCGACAAGTGTTAGCTAGCTTTCATTGCGTGGCACATGGCAAAGCAATAAAAATCTATTAATATATAATTAGAATGTAGTAGGTGGTTAGTTGTTCGACCAGTGGAGCTTCCCATTGTCGACAAGTGTTAGCCTTCACTGCGTGACATGTGGCAAAGCAACAAAAATCTATCTATCTATAATAAGAATGTAGTAGGTGGTTAGTTGCTTGACAAGTAGAGCTTCAAATGGTCAACAACTGTTTGCTTTCACTGCGTGACACGTGGCAAAGCAATAAAAAATGTTTAAATAATAATAAATCTATTAATATATAATAAGAATGTAGTAGGCGGTTATTTGCTCGACAAGTGGAGCTTCACATGGTCGACAAGTATTAGCTTTCACTGCGTGAAACATGGCAAAGCAAAAAAAACTGATAAAATAACAATAAAATATCAAAGTTCCGTGAATATGGTAACTATTGGGCTGGAATTTTAATAAAATTCAAATTTCAAAGCATCTATTAATATATAATAAGAATGTAGTAGGTGGTTGTTGCTCGACAACTAGAGCTTTACATGGTCGACAAGTGTTAGCTTTCGCTGCGTGACACATGGCAAAGCAATTAGAATCTATTAATATATAATAAGAATGTAGTAGGTGGTTAGTTGTTCAACAAGTGGAGCATCACATGGTTTACAAGTGTTAGCCTTTACTGCCTGACACGTGGCAAAGCAACAAAAATCTATTTAACTATAAAAAGAGTGTAGTAGGTGGTTAGTTGGTCGACAAGTAGAGTTTCACATGGTCGACAAGTGTTTGCTTTCACTGCATGACACGTGGCAAAGTAATAAAAAATTGTTAAAATAATAATAAAATATCAAAGTTTCGTGATTACGGTAAGTGTTGGGCGGGAATTTTAATAAAATTTCTACTTTCATACCATCTATTTATATATAATAAGAATGTAGTAAGTGGTCAGTTGCTCGACAAGTGGAGCTTTACGTGGTTGACAAGTGTTAACTTTCACTGCGTGACACGTGGCAAAGCAATAAAAATTTATAAAAATAATAAAAAATATCAAAGTTCCGTGAATAAGGTAAGTATTAGGCGGGAATTTTAATAAAATAAAAATTTCAAACCATCTATATATATAATAAGAATGCAGTAGGTGGATAGTTGCTCGACAAGTGGAGCTTCACATGGTCGATAAGCGTTAGCTTTTACTGCGTGATACGTGGGAAAGCAATAAAAAATTGTTAAAATAATAAAAAATATCAAAGTTCCGTGAATAAGGAAAGTATTGGGCGGGAATTCTAATAAAATTCAAATTTCAAACCATCTATTAATATATGATAAGATTGTAGTAGGTGGTTAGTTCCTCGACAATTGGAGCTTCACATGGTCGACAAGCGTTAGCCTTCACTGCATGACACGTGGCAAAGCAATAAAAATCTATTATTATATAACAAGAATTTAGTAAAATTTCAAAGCCTATATTAATAAGGTAAGTAATGGGCTGGAATTTTAATAAAAACCAAATTTCAAAGCATCTAATAATATATAATAAGAATGTAGTAGGTGGTTAGTTACTCGACAAGTGGATCTTTACATGAATGACAAGTGTTAGCTAGCTTTCATTGTGTGGCACATGGTAAAGCAATAAAAATCTATTAATATATAATTAGAATGTAGTAGGTGGTTAGTTGTTCGACGGGTGGAGCTTCCCATGGTCGACAAGTGTTAGCCTTCACTGCGTGACATGTGGCAAAGCAACAAAAATCTATCTATCTATAATAAGAATGTAGTAGGTGGTTAGTTGCTCGACAAGTAGAGCTTCAAATGGTCGACAACTGTTTGCTTTCACTGCGTGACACGTGGCAAAGCAATAAAAAATTGTTGAAATAATAATAAAATATCAAAGTTTCGTGACTACGGTAAGTATTGGGCGGGAATTTTAATAAAATTTCTACTTTCAAACCATCTATTTATATAGAATAAGAATCTAGTGAGTGGTTAGTTGCTTGACAAGTGGAGCTTCACATGGTCGACAAGTATTAGGTTTCACTGCGTGACACATGGCAAAGCATTAAAAATTGTTAAAATATTAAAAAATATCAAAGTTCCGTGAATAAGGTAAGTATTAGGCTGGAATTTTAATAAAATTCAAATTTCAAACCATTTATTAATATATAATAAGAATGTATTAGGTGGTTAGTTGCTCGACAAGTGTAGCTTTACATGGTCGACAAGTGTTAGCTTTCACTGCGTGACACATGGCAAAGCAATAAAAATCTATTAATATATAATAAGAATGTAGTAGGTGGTTAGTTGTTCGACAAGTGGAGCTTCACATGGTCGACATGTGTTAGCCGTCACTGCGAGACACATGGCAAAGCAACAAAAATTGATCTATCTATAATAAGAATGTTGTAGGTGGTTAGTTGCTCGACAAGTAGAGCTTCGCATGGTCGACAACTGTTTGCTTTCACTGCGTGATACATGGCAAAGCAATAAAAAATTGTTAAAATAATAATAAAATATCAAAGTTTCGTGACTACGGTAAGTATTGGGCGGGAATTTTAAGAAAAATTCTACTTTCAAACCATCTATTTAGATATAATAAGAATGGAGTAAGGGGTTAGTTGCTCGACAAGTGGAGCTTCAAATGGTCGACAAGTGTTAGCTTTTACTGCGTGACACGTGGCAAACCAATAAAAATTTGTTAAAATAACAAAAAATATCAAATTTCCACGAATAAGGTAAGTATTGGGCGGGAATTTTAATAAAATTCCAATTTTAAATCATCTATTAATATATAATAAGAATGTAGTTGGTGGTTAGTTACTCGACAAGTGGAGCTTCGCATGGTCGACAAGCGTTAGCTTTTACTGCGTGACACGTGGGAAAGCAATGAAATATTGTTAAAATAATAAAAAATATCAAAGTTCCGTGAATAAGGTAAGTATTGGGCGGGAATTTTAATATAATTCAAATTTCAAACCATCTATTAATATATAATAAGAATGTAGTAGGTGGTTAGTTCCTCGACAATTAGAGCTTCACATGGTCGACAAGCGTTAGCCTTCACTGCATGACACGTGGCAAAGCAATAAAAATCTATTAATATATAACAAGAATTTAGTAGGTGGTTAGTTTCTCGAAAAGTGGAGCTTCACAAGGTGGACAAGTGTTAGCTTTCACTGCGTGACGCATGGCAAAGCAATAAAAAATGTTAAAATGATAATAAATATTTTAATATATAATAAGAATGTAGTAGGTGGTTAGTTGCTCAACAAGTGCAACTTCACATGGTCAACAGGTGTTAGCTTTCACTCCGTGAAACGTGGCAAAGCAAAAAAAAAAACAGATAAACTAATAATAAAATATCAAAGTTCCGTGAATAAGGTAAGTATTGGGCTGGAATTTTAATAAAATTATAATTTCAAACCATCTATTAATATATAATAAGAATGTACTAGGTGGATTGTTGCTCGACAAGTGGATCTTTACATGGTTGACAAGTGTTAACTTTCACTGTGTGACACATGACAAAGCAATAGAAATGTATTAATATATAATAAGAATGTAGTAGGTGGTAAGTTGTTCGACAAGTGGAGTTTCACATGGAAGATAAGTGTTAGCCTTCACTGCGTGACGTGGCAAAGCAACAAAAATCTATCTATCTATAATAAGAATGTATTAGGTGGTTAGTTGCTCTACAAGTAGAACTTCACATCGTCGACAAGTGTTTTCTTTCACTGCGTGACATGTGGAAAGCAATAAGAAATTGTTAAAATAATTATAAAATATCAAAGTTTTGTGAATAAGGTAAGTATTGGGCGGGAATTTTAATAAAATTTCTAGTTTCAAACCATCTATTTATATATAATAAGAATGTAGTAAGTGGTTAGTTTCTTGACAAGTGGAGCTTCACATCGTCAACAAGTGTTAGATGTCACTGCGTGACACGTGGCAAAGCAATAAAAAAATTGGTAAAATAAAAAAATATCATAGTTCTGCGAATAAGGTAAGTATTGGGCAGGAATTTTAATAAAATTCTTATTTCAAACCATCTATTAATATATAATAAGAATATAGTAGGTGGTTAGTTGCTCGACAAGTCGAGTTTCACATTGTCGACAAACATTAGCTTTCACTGCGTGACACGTGGCAAAGCAATGAAAAATTGTTAAAATAATAAAAAAATCAAAGTTCCGTGAATAAGGTAAGTATTAGGTGGGAATTTTAATAAAATTGAATTTTCAAACCATCTATTAATATATAATAAGAATGTAGTAGGTGGTTAGTTGCTTGACAAGCAGAGCTTCACATGGTCGACAAGTGTTATCTTTCACTGCATGACACTTGGCAAAGCAATAAAAATCTATTAATATATAACAATAAGGTAGTAGTTGGTTAGTTGCTCGTAAAGTGGAGCTTCACAGGGTCGACAAGTGTTGGCTTTCACTGTGTGACGCGTGGCAAAAGAATAAAAATGTGACTATAATAACCAATCTATTAATATATAATAAGAATGTAGTAGGTGGTTAGTTGCTCGACAAGTGGAGCTTCACATGTACGACAAGTGTTAGCTTTCAATGCGCGAAATATGGCAAAGCAATAAAAAATTGATAAAATAATAATAAAATATCAAAGTTCCGTGAATAAGGTAAGTATTGTGCTGGAGTATTAATAAAATTTAAATTTCAAACCATCTATTAATATATAATAAGAATGTAGTAGGTGGTTAGTTGCTCGAGAAGTGGAGCTTCACATTGTCGACAAGTGTTAGCTTTCATTGCATGACACATGGCAAAGCAATAAAAATCAATTAATATATAATAAGAATGTAGTAGGTGGTTAGTTGTTCGATAAGTGGAGCTTCACATGGTCGACAAGTGTTAGCCTTCACTGCGTGACACGTGGCAAAGCAACAAAAATCTATCTATCTATAATAAGAATGTAGTAGGTGGTTAGTTCCTTGACAAGTAGAGCTTCACATGGTCGATAAGTATTCGCTTTCACTACGTGACACATGGCAAAGTAATAAAATTTTTTTAAAATAATAATAAAATATCAAAGTTTCGCGACTACGGTAAGTATTGGGCGGGAATTTTAATAAAATTTCAATTTTCAAACCATCTATTTATATATAATAAGAATGTAGTAAGTTATTATTTGCTCGACAAGTGGAGCTTCACATTGTCGATAACTGTTAGCTTTCACTCCATGACACATGGCAAAACAATAAAAAATTATTAAAATAATAATAAAATATCAAAGTTTTGTGAATAAGGTAAGTATTGGGCGGGAATTTTAATAAAATTCAAATTTCAAACCGTCTATTAATATATAATAAGAATGTAGTAGGTGGCTAGTTGCTCGACAAGTGGAGCTTCACATGGTCGATAAGTCTTAGCTTTCTTTGCGTGACACGTGGCAAAGCAATAAAAATCTATTAATATATAATAAAAATGTAGTAGGTGGTTAGTTGCTCGACAAGTGGAGCTTTACATGGTCGACAAGTTATAGCTTTCACTGTGTGACACGTGTCAATGCAATAAAAATTTAAAATAATAATAAATCTATTAATATATAATAAGAAAGTAGTAGGTGGTTAGTTGCTCGACAAGTGGAGCTTCACATGGTCGACAAGTGTTAGCTTTCACTGGGCGACACGTGACAAAGCAATAAAAAATGTTAAAATAATAATAAATCTATTGGTATATAATAAGAATGTAGTAGGTGATTAGTTGCTCGGCAAGTGAAGCTTCACATCGTCGACAAGTGTTAGCTTTCACTGCGTGACATGTAGCAAAGCAAGAACAATCTTTCTATCTATAATAAGAATGTAGTAGGTGGTTAGTTGCTCGACAAGTGGAGCTTCACATGCTCGACAAGTGTTAGCTTTCACTGCGTGACACGTGGCAAAGCCATAAAAAATTGTTAAAATAATAATAAAAATCAAAGTTTCGTGACTACGGTAAGTATTGGGGAGAATTTTAAAAAGATATCTAATTTCAAACCATCTATTTATATATAATAAGAATGTAGTAAGTGGTTATTTGCTGGTCGACAACTGTTAGCTTTCACTCCGTGACACATGGCAAAGCAATACAAAATTGTTAAAATAATAAAAAAATATCAAAGTTCCGAGAACAAGGTAAGTATCGGGCAAAAATTTATAAAAATTCTAATTTCAAACAATCTATTAATATATAATAAGAATGTAGTAGGTGGTTAGTTGCTCAACAAGTGGAGCTTCACATTGTCGACAAGTGTTAGCTTTCACTGCGTTGCACATGACAAAACAATAAAAAATTGTTAAAATAATAATTAAATATCAAAGTTTCGTGAATAAGGTAAGTATTGGGCGGGAATTTTAATATAATTCAAATTTCAAACCGTTTATTAATATATAATAAGAATGTAGTAGGTGGTTAGTTGCTCGACAAGTGGAGCTTCACATGGTCGATAAGTATTAGCTTTCACCGCGTGACACGTCGCAAAGCAATAAAAATCTATTAATATATAATAAAAATGTAGTAGGGGGTTAGTTGCTCGACAAGTAGAGCTTCACATGGTCGAGAAGTTATATCTTTCACTGCGTGACACGTGTCAAAGTAATAAAAATTTAAAATAATAATAAATCTATTAATATATAATAAGAAAGTAGTACGTGGTTAGTTGCTCGATAAGTGGAGCTTCACATGGTTGACAAGTGTTAGCTTTCACTGCGCAACACGTGGCAAAGCAATAAAAAAATGTTAAAATAATAATAAGTCTGTTGGTATGTAGTAAGAATGTAGTAGGTGATTAGTTGCTCGGCAAGTGAAGCTTTACATGGTCGACAAGTGTTAGCTTTCACTGTGTGACACGTAGCAAAGCAAGAACAATCTATCTATCTATAATAAGAATGTAGTAGGTGGTTAGTTGCTCGAAAAGTGGAGCTTCACATGGTAGACAAGTGTTAGCTTTCACTGCGTGACACATGGCAAAGCAATAAAAAATTGTTAAAAAATAACAAAATATCAAAGTTTCGTGACAATGGTAAGTATTGGGCGGGAATTTTAATAAAATTCCAATTTCAAACCATCTATTAATGTATAATAAGAATGTAGTAGGTGGTTAGTTGCTCGACAAGTAGAGCTTCACATGGTCTACAAGCGTTAGCTTTCACTCCGTGACACGTGGCAAAGCAATAAAAAACTGTTAAAATAATAAAAAAAATCAAAAATCCGCGAATAAGGTAAGTACTAGGCGGGAATTTTAATAAAATTAAAAATTCAAACGATCTATTAATATATAATAAGAATATAGTAGGTGGTTAGTTTCTCGACAAGTGGAGCTTCACATGGTCAACAAGTGTTAGCTTTCACTGAATGACACATGGCAAAGCAATAAAAACCTATTAATATATAACAATAATGTAGTAGGTGGTTAGTTACTCGTAAAGTGGAGCTTCACAGGGTCGACAAGTGTTAGCTTTCACTGCGTGACGCGTGGTAAAACAATAAAAAATGTTAAAATAATAACAAATCTATTAATATATAACAAGAATGTAGTAGGTGGTTAGTTGCTCGATAAGTAGAGCTTCACATGGTCGACAAGCATTAGCTTTCACTGCGTGACACATGGCAAAGCAATAAAAAATTCTTAAAATAATAAAAAATATCAAAATTTCGTGAATAAGGTAAGTATTAGGCGGAAATTTTAACAAAATTCAAATTTCAAACCATATATTAATATATAATAAGGACGTAGTAGGTGGTTAGTTGCTCGAAAAGTGGAGCTTCACATGGTCGACGAGTGTTAGCTTTCACTGCATGACACGTGGAAAAGCAATAAAAATCTATTAATATATAACAAGCATGTAGTAGGTGGTTAGTTGCTCGACAAATGGAACTTCACAAGGTCGACAAGTATTAGCTTTCACTACGTGAAACGTGGCAAAGCAATAAAAAATTGACAAAATAATAATAAAATATCAAAGTAGTAAGTATTGGGCTGCAGTTTTAATAAAATTCAAATTTGAAACCAACTATTAATATGTAATAAGAATGTAGTAGGTGGTTAGTTGCTCGATAAGTGGAGCTTCACATTGTCGACAAGTGTTAGCTTTCACTGAGTGACACATGGCAAAGCAATAAAAATCTATTAATATATAATAAAAATGTAGTAGGTGGTTAGTTGCTCGACAAGTAGAGCTTCACATGGTCGACAAGTTATTGCTTTCACTGCGTGACATGTGTCAAAGCAATAAAAATTTAAAATAATACTAAATCTATTAATATATAATAAGAATGTAGTAGGTGGTTAGTTACTCGATAAGTGGAGCTTCACATGGTTGACAAGTGTTAGCTTTCACTGCGCGACACGTGGCAATGCAATAAAAAATGTTAAAATAATAATAAGTCTATTAGTATATAGTAAGAATGTTGTAGGTGGTTAGTTATTCGGCAAGTGAAGCTTCACATGGTCGACAAGTGTTTGCTTTCACTGTGTGACACGTAGCAAAGCAAGAACAATCTATCTATCTATAATAAGAATGCAATAGGTGGTTAGTTGCTCGACAATTGGAGCTTCACATGGTCGACAAGTGTTAGCTTTCACTGCGTGACATAGGGTAAAGCAATAAAAAATTGTTAAAATAATAAAGAATATCAAAGTTCCGTGAATAAGGTAAGTATTAGGCGGGAATTTTAATAAAATTCAAATTTCAAACGATCTATTAATATATAATAAGAATGTAATAGGAGGTTAGTTTCTTGACAAGTGGAGCTTCACATGGTCAATAAGTGTTAGCTTTCACTGAATGACACGTGGCAAAGCAATAAAAATCTATTAATATATAACAAGAATGTAGTAGGTGGTTAGTTGCTCGTAAAGTGGAGCTTCACAGGGTCAACAAGTGTTAGCTTTCACTGCGTGACGCGTGGTAAAACAATAAAAAATGTTAAAATAATAACAAATCTATTAATATATAATAAGAATGTAGTAGGTGGTTAGTTGCTCGACAAATAGAGCTTCACATGGTCGACAAGCATTAGCTTTCACTGCGTGAGACGTGGCAAAGCAATAAAAAATTGTTAAAATAATAAAAAATATCAAGGTTCTGTGAATAAGGTAAGTATTAGGGGGAAGTTTTAATAAAATTCAAATTTCAAACCATCTATTAATATATAATAAGAATGTAGTAGGTGGTTAGTTGCTCGACAAGTGGAACTTCACATGGTCGACGAGTGTTAGTTTTAACTGCATGACACGTGGCAAAGCAATAAAAATCTATTAATATATAACAAGAATGTAGTAGGTGGTTAGTTGCTCGACAAATGGAGCTTCACATGGTCGACAAGCTTTAGCTTGTACTGCGTGACACGTGGCAAAGCAATAAAAAATTGTTAAAATAATAAAAAATATCAAAGTTCCGTGAATAAGTTAAGTATTAGGCGGAAATTTTAATAAAATTCAAATTTCAAACCATCTCTTAATATACAATAAGAATGTAGTAGGTGGTTATTTGCTCTACAAGTGGAGCTTTACATGGTCGAGAAGTCTTAGCTTTCACTGCGTGACACATGGCAAAGCAATAAAAATCTATTAATATATAATAAGAATATAGTAGGTGGTTAGTTGTTCGACAAGTGGAGCTTCACATGATCGACAAGTGTTAGCCTTCACAGCGTGACATGTGGCAACGCAACAAAAATCTATCTATCAATAATAAGAATGTAGTAGGTGGTTAGTTGTTCGACAAGTAGAGCTTCACATGGTCGACAAGTGTTCGCTTTTACTACGTGACACGTGGCGAAGCAATAAAAAAATGTTAAAATAATAATAAAATATCAAAGTTTCATGACTACGGTAAGTATTGGGCAGGAATTTTAATAAAATTTCTAATTTCAAACCATCTATTTATATATAATAAGAATGTAGTAAGTGGTTAGTTGCTCGACAAGTGGAGCTTCACATGGTCGACAAGTGTTAGCTTTCATTCCGTGACACGTGGCAAAGCAATAAAAAATTGTTAAAATAATAAAAAAATATCAAAGTTCTGTGAATAAGGTAAGTATTGGGCAAGAATTTTAAAAAAAGTCAAATTTCAAACCATCTATTAATATATAATAAGAATATAGTAGGTGGTTAATTGCTCGACAATTGAAGCTTCACATGGTTGACAGGTTTTAGCTTTCACTGTGTGACATATGGCAAAACAATAAAAAACTGTTAAAATAATAATAAAAAATCAAACTTTCGTGAATAAGCTAAGTATTGGGCGGAAATTTTAATAAAATTCAAATTTCTAACCATCTATTAATATATAATAAGAATGTAGTAGGTGGTTAGTTGCTCGACAAGTGGAGCTTCACATGGTAGATAAGTGCAAGCTTTCACTGCGTGACCCGTGGCAAAGCAATAAAAATCTATTAATATATAAAAAGAATGTAGTAGGTGGTTAGTTGCTCGACAAGTGGAGCTTCACAGTGTCGACAAATGTTAGCTTTCACTGCGTGACGCGTGGCAAGGCAATAAAAATGTTAAAATAATAAAAAATATATTAATATATAATAAGAATGTAGTAGGTGGTTAGTTGCTCGACAAGTGGAGCTTCACATGGTTGACAAGTGTCATCTTTCACTGCGTGAAACATGGCAAAGCAATAAAAAACTAATAAAATATTAATTAAATATCAAAGTTCCGTGAAAAAGGTAAGTATTGGGATGGAATTTTAATAAAATTCAAATTTCAAAGCATCTATTAATTAATATATAATAAGAATGTAGTAGGCGGTTTGTTGCTCAACAAGTGGAGCTTCACGTGGTCGACAAGTGTTAGCTTTCACTGCGTGACACATGGCAATGCAATAAAAATCTATTAATATATAAAAAGAATGTAGTAGGTGGTTAATTGCTCGCCAAGTGGAGCTTCACGGGGTCGACAAATGTTAGCTTTCACTGCGTGACGCATGGCAAAGCAATAAAAAATGTTAAAATGATAATAAATATATTAATATATAATAAGAATGTAGTAGGTGGTTAGTTGCTCGACAAGTGGAGCTTCACATGATCGACAAGTGTTTGCTTTCACTGCGTGACACATGGCAAAGCAATAAAAAATTGTTAAAATAATAAAAAAAAATCAAAGTTTGGTGACTGCGGTAAGTATTGGGGGGAATTTTAATAAAATTTCTACTTTCAAACCACCTATTTATATATAATAAGAATGTAGTAAGTGGTTTATTGCTCGACAAGTGACATGTGGCAAAGCAATAAAAAAATGTTAAAATAATAAAAATATATCAAAGTTTCGCAAATAAGGAAAGTATTGGGCGGAAATTTTAATAAAATTTGAATTTCAAATCATCTATTAATATATAATAAGAATGTAGTAGGCGGTTAGTTGCTTGACAGGTGGAGCTTCACATGAACGACAAGCATCAGCTTTCACTGCGTGACACGTGGCAAAGCAATAAAACATTGTAAGAATAATAAAAAATATCAAAGTTCCGTGAAGAAGTTAAGTATTAGGCAGGAATTTTAATAAAGTTCAAATTTCAAACCATCTATTAATATATAATAAGAATGTAGTAGGTGGTTACTTGCTCGACAAGTGGAGCTTCGCATGGTCGACAAGTGATAGCTTTCACTGCATGACACGTGGTGAAGCAATAAAAATCTATTAATATATAGCAAGAATGTAGTAGGTGGTTAGTTGCTCGAAAAGTGGAGCTTCACAGGGTCGACAAGTGATAGCTTTCACTGTGTGACGTGTGGCAAAGCGATAAAAAATGTTAAAATAATAAGAAATCTATTAATATCTTATAAGAATGTAGTAGGTGGTTAGTTGCTCGACAAGTGGAGCTTCACATGGTCGACAAGTGTCATCTTTCACTACATGAAATGTGGCAAAGCAATAAAAAACTAATAAAATATTTATTAAATATCAAAGTTCCGTGAAAAAGGAAAGTATTGGGCTAGAATTTTAATAAAATTCAAATTTCAAAGCATCAATTAATATATAATAAGAAGGTAGTAGGTGATAGTTGCTCAACAAGTGGAGCTTCACATGGTCGACAAGTGTTAGCTTTCACTGCGTGACACATGGCAATGCAATAAAAATCTATTAATATATAAAAAGAAATTAGTAGCTCGTTAGTTGCTCGACAAGTGGAGCTTCACGGGGTCGACAAATGTTAGCTTTTACTGCGTGACGTGTGGCAAAGCAATAAAAAATGTTAAAATAATAATAAATATATTAATATATAATAAAAATGTAGTAAGTGGTTAGTTGCTCGACAAATGAAGCTTCACATGGTCGACAAGTGTTGGCTTTCAGTACGTGACATGTGGCAAAGCAATAAAAAATTGTTAAAATAATAAAAACATATCAAAGTTCCGCGAATAAGGAAAGTATTGGGCGGGAATTTTAATAAAATTTGAATTTCAAATCATCTATTAATATATAATAAGAATGTAGTAGGCGGTTAGTTGCTCAACGGGTGGAGCTTCATATGGTCGACAAGCGTTAGCTTTCACTGCGTGACACGTGGCAAAGCAATAAAAAATTGTTAGAATAATAAAAAATATCAAAGTTCTGTGAATAAGGTAAGTATTGGGCGGGAATTTTAATAAAGATCAAATTTCAAACCATCTATTAATATATAATAAGAATGTAGTAGGTGGTTACTTGCTCGACAAGTGGAGCTTCGCATGGTCGACAAGTGATAGCTTTCACTGCATGACACGTGGCGAAGCAATAAAAATCTATTAATATATAGCAAGAATGTAGTAGGTGGTTAGTTGCTCGAAAAGTGGAGATTCACAGGGTCGACAAGTGATAGCTTTCACTGTGTGACGTGTGGCAAAGCGATAAAAAATGTTAAAATAATAAGAAATCTATTAATATATTATAAGAATGTAGTAGGTGGTTAGTTGCTCGACAAGTGGAGCTTCACATGGTTGACAAGTGTCATGTTTCATTGCATGAAACGTGGCAAAGCAATAAAAAACTAATAAAAAATTAGTTAAATATCAAAGTTCCATGAAAAAAAATAGTATTGGGTTAAAATTTTAAAAAAATTCAAATTTCAAAGCATCTATTAATATATAATAAGAATGTAGTAGGTGGTTATTTGCTCAACAAGTGGAGCTTCATGAGG
Organism: Arachis hypogaea; assembly: GCF_003086295.3. NCBI lineage: Eukaryota > Viridiplantae > Streptophyta > Magnoliopsida > Fabales > Fabaceae > Arachis > Arachis hypogaea. Next base: position 76,640,319 of record NC_092041.1, on the reverse strand, counting down.
TCGACAAGTGTTAGCTTTCACCGCGTGACACATGGCAATGCAATAAAAATCTATTAATATATAAAAAGAATGTAGTAGGTCGTTAGTTGCTCGACAAGTGGAGCCTCACGGGGTCGACAAATGTTAGCTTTCACTGCGTGACATGTGGCAAAGCAATAAAAAATGTTAAAATAATAATAAATATAATAATATATAATAAGAATGTACTAAGTGGTTAGTTGCTCGACAAGTGAAGCTTCACATGGTCGACGAGTGTTGGCTTTCACTGCGTGACATGTGGCAAAGCAATAAAAAATTGTAAAATAATAAAAACATATCAAAGTTCCGTGAATAAGGAAAGTATTTGGCGGGAATTTTAATAAAATTTGAATTTCAAATCATCTATTAATATATAACAAGAACGTAGTAGGCGGTTAGTTGCTCGACAGGTGGAGCTTCACATGGTCGACAAGCATTAGCTTTCACTGTGTGACACGTGGCGAAGCAATAAAAAATTGTTAGAATAATAAAAATTATCAAAGTTCCGTGAATAAGGTAAGTATTGGGCGGAAATTTTAATAAAGTTAAAATTTCAAACCATCCATTAATATATAATAAGAATGTAGTAGGTGGTTAGTTGCTCGACAAGTGGAGCTTCGCATGGTCGACAAGTGATAGCTTTCACTGCTTGAGATGTGGCGAAGCAATAAAAATCTATTAATATATAGCAAGAATGTAGTATGTGGTTAGTTACTCGAAAAGTGGAGCTTCACAGGGTCGACAAGTGATAGCTTTCAATATGTGACGTGTGGCAAAGCGATAAAAAATGTTAAAATAATAAGAAATCTATTAATATATTATAAGAATGTAGTAGGTGGTTAGTTGCTCGGCAAATGGAGCTTCACATGGTCGACAAGTGTCATCTTTCACTGCATGAAACGTCGCAAAGCAATAAAAAACTAATAAAATATTAATTAAATATCAAAGTTCCGTGAAAAAAGAAAGTATTGGGCCAGAATTTTAATAAAATTCAAATTTCAAAGCATCTATTAATATATAATAAGAATGAAGTAGGTGGTTTGTTGTTCGACAAGTGGAGCTTCACATGGTTGACAAGTGTTAGCCTTCACTGCGTGACACGCGGCAAAGTAACAAAAATCTATCTATCTATAACAAGAATGCAGTAGGTGGTTAGTTTCTCGACAAGTAGAGCTTCACATGGTCGACTAGTGTTCGCGTTCACTGCGTGACACGTGACAAATAAAAGGTTGTTAAAATAATAAAAAAATATCAAAGTTTCGCGAATAAGGTAAGTATTGGGCGGGAAATTTAATAAAATTCAAATTTCAAACCATCTATTAATATATAATAAGAATGTAGTCGGTGGTTTGCTGCTCGACAAATGGAGCTTCACATGGTCGACAAGTGTTAGCTTTCACTGCATGACACGTCGCAGAGCAGTATAAAATTGTTAAAATAATAAAAAAATATCAAAATTCCGTGAATAAGGTAAGCATTGGGTAGGAATTTTAATAAAATTCGAATTTAAAACCATCTATTAATGTATAACAAGAATGTAGTAGTGGTTAGTTGCTCAAAAAGTGGAGCTTCATAGGGTCGACAAGTGTAAGCTTTCATTGTGTGACGCTTGGAAAAGCAATAAAAAATGTTAAAATAATAATAAATCTATTAATACATAATAAGAATGTAGCAGGTGGTTAGTTGCTCGACAAGTGTAGCTTCACATGGTCGACAAGTGTTAGCTTTCACTGCGTGAAACGTGGTAAAGCAATAAAAAACTGATAAAATAATAATAAAATATCAAAGTTCCGTGAATAAGGTAAGTATTGGGCTAGAATTTTAAAAAATATCAAATTTCAAACCATTTATTAATATATAATAAGAATGTAGTAGGTGATTAGTTGCTCAACATGTGGAGCTTCACATGGTCGACAAGTGTTAGCTTTCATTGCGTGACACATGGCAAAGCATTAAAAATTTATTAATATATAATAAGAATGTTGTAGGTGGTTAGTTGTTCGACAAGTGGAGCTTCACATGGTCAAAAAGTGTTATCTTTCAATGCGTGAAATGTGACAAAGCAATAAAAACTGATAAAATAATAATAAAATATCAAAGTTCCATGAATAAGGTAAGTATTAGGCTGGAATTTTAATAAAATTCAATTTTTAAACCATCTATTAATATATAATAAGAATGTAGTAGGTGGTTAGTTGCTTGACAACTGGAGCTTCACGTGGTCGACAAGTGTTAGCTTTCACTGTGTGACACATGGCAAAGCAATAAAAATCTATTAATATATAATAAGAATGTAGTAGGTGGTTAGTTGTTCAACAGGTGGAGCTTCACATGGTCGACAAGTGTTAGCCTTCATTGTGTGACACATGGCAAAGCAACAAAAATCTATCTATCTATAATAAGAATGTAGTAGGTGGTTAGTTGCTCGACAAGTGGAGCTTCACATGGTCGACAGGTGTTAGCCTTCACTGCATGACACGTGGCAAAGCAACAAATATCTATCTATCTATAATAAGAATGTAGTAGGTGCTTAGCTGCTCAACAAGTGGAGCTTCACATGGTCGACAAGTGTTAGCTTTTACTATGTGACACGTGGCAAAGCAATAAAAATTCATTAATATATAATAAGAATGTAGTTAGTTGCTTGACAAGTGGAGCTTCACATGGTGTACAAGTGTTAGCTTTCACTGCGTGACACATGGCAAAGGAATAAAAAATTGTTAAAATAATAATAAAATATCAAAGTTCCCTGAATAAGGTAAGTATTGGGAGGGAATTTTAATAAAATTCAAATTTCAAACCATCTAGTAATATAGAATAAGAATGTAGTTGGTGGTTAGTTGCTCGACAAGTGGAGCTTCACATGGTCGACAAGTATTATCTTTCACTGCGTGACACGTGGCAAAGCAATAAAAAATTCTAAATTTTATGCTTTCTATAAAAAATATGGTCATGTATTGTTCGGCATGAAAATGAATGTATCAAGCTGTGTTATCTGTGGAGGGGAGGATAAGCTCTTCTATTCCTGTAACACCCTACCATACAGAGTCTTATGCTTAAGTCATAATTCAGAGATGGCAAGGTATTACGACCTCTAAAAATGAAAATTTAGTACGTATAGTAGTATGAATAATTGATTATAACTAGGAGCCTTTGTAGAAAAAGGGGTAAACAAAAACCGCAACTCGGAAGCGCAACACTCCGATCGAAAACGTAACGAACAAGAAATAACCAACGTGAGATTATATATATACAAAGGAGTGTCAAAAACAGGAATATCAAGACTCGGGACCCGGCTGCGAAGATAACCGGTCCGAGCATAACAATATATACATATGATAAAAATAAGGAAAACCCCAAGGAAACCCAAAGGGACACAAATACATAAAACATATTCTCCAAAATCTCCCATAGGAGGAGTCACTACAGTTTGTATTATTTAATGGAGATAAAAGTATCTAAGCAAAACATATAAACCAAAAACATGGCCCCCAAGAACAAGGAATCTTCGCAATCTAGGAGTCTCCAGCATGCCTCAGCGAGAAACCTCACGTCCTGCATCTGAAAACCACAAAATCCGCATGGGTGAGAACCAGAGGTTCCCAGCAGGTAACAGCTTCCACATATATAATACATAATAATAGAGGAAAGCCGAAGGCAATCCTAGAACTTCCCCCAAATAATATCAAAACTTATAAACAAGCTAAACCATATAAGGGCATCTGACTAAAGATCCTTCAGTCTAACTAATACTTCCCTTTCCAATTCCTTCAGACCTCCCAACCACCAGCAAGAGTATAATATAGCAAACACAGTTATATCAAACAAAGAGTATACAAATAGGAGCAGTTAAGACATTTAGACAAATAGCACTTAATATGCAGTCAAATAGGCAATCTCAAATAATTTCACATAGTATGCATATGATGAATGCCTGTTCCTAGTGGCCGACAACATGCGTGAATTCTCATCCATGGATCAACATCCATACTAGCCATTCCGGCTCACGGTTCAATCCAGAACCAGCCAATATTCATAGCATACACAGCTATTCCGGCTCACGGTTAAATCCATAACCAGCCATATTCATAAATAATCACGGCCCTTCGGCCAATGGCATAACAAGCACTTCCACCACCATCCTCCGCATCTCACATAATCATCTTGATCCTCATTAATCATTCATATTTTCCTTGCTTCACTCGCAAGTTACCTCATTCACTAGCCCCTTTTTAATAGCTAGGCATGCCATAATTATTTAAGACATACATGGTGAGATCGGAGGCTTAGAAGTATGAGATTTGGCTTTTAAAACTCAAAAATCAACTTTGGGATGAAAACAGGGCCGCGCGTACGCGCACCCCACGCGCACGCGTGGATGGCCTCAAAAACTAATCGACGCGCAAGCGTCATGCACGCTAACGCGTGGATTCCAAACTTGCCCATCGGCGCGCAAGCGTCAACCACGCGTACGCGCGGGTGTTCTCGTGCCCCAGGCACAACACCGGCACAGTTCTGGCATAACTCTCTGGAAAATGGCTGGGCATTGGATGCAGCACAATCGGCGCGCCAGCGCACATCACGCTCACGCGTGGATGGCATTTTCGGGAAGAACGGCGCGCACGCGCCAAGTGCGCCCACGCGCAAGGGGTCATTCTGCTAAAAATTTTCTAAGTTAAAAGCTGCAGAATTCACCAATTTAAACCCCAATCTTCCAACGGACATAACTTTCTCATTTTAAATCGTTTTTCACCCGTTCTTCGAACGGCATGGACATCCCGGATCCAATTTCATTTCTAAACAGATTTGGCACAAAACAGAGATCCGTAGTCCAAGTTATGTCCCACCAAAGTATGCCCAAAAATCATATTTTTCATAAAAACCACAAAGTGCCATTTTCAAACAAGCCATTTCCAACTCTTTTCAAAATCAATCAAAACATGCCATTTTCATCCCTTTTCTTTGAAATCAATCAAAATACATCAATTTCAACATCTAGCCTCCTCAACTCACACATTGAGACTTTACCACATATTATAAAATCACTATCTCATCATTTTAACCCACTTCACCCAATTGGCTCAAACTCAAACATATTGACATATCATACACTCTTTCTCATGCCAATTATCAACAACACCAATTCCACTAAACCATCATTGTACACAATCAATATCATACTCGCCATAAACATGGTTCAACCCACAATTCAACCATAACCAATCATCAAGCATATATCACAACATGCATATTTCTCATACATCATACCACCAAGGCATCAATAATCATCATCACATATATGACCACATCATATATCTCAATCATTCAACAACATCAACCATTCAATGCCTATCTTAGGGCCTCTAGCCTAAGTATTTCCTACCACATTACATATTAGATACGGGAAACCGAAACCATACCTTAGCCGATTTTCCCAAGCTCCACCGGAGCACTTCCAAATCACTTATCCACAAGCTCTCAAGGCCTCAACACCTCCAAGAACCGATTTTTCACCACCAAACCCTTTCCAAGCTTTTCAAAATCACCAATCAAGCTCCAATATCCACACATACACAACCTAATCCACAACCATCATACCCATACACAACATCTCAAAACCCAAACATCATAAAAATCACAAATCACACTAGGGTTGAGAATCTTACCACACCCAAGGTCCAAGGAGACAAGATTAACCTTCTCCTTCAAGAGAGTTGGGTCCTATAACATCAAAGAACCCAAAATCTCAACATTTCACCCATGAAACTCGAAAATAAAGGCTGAGATTCGAAAAGCAACACGTGGCTTACCTCAAGATTGGTTGTATGGGTTTTGTAGAGCTCTCCGCGGTGAACGCGTGGCCACAAACGGGGCGGCAATCGGAGCTCTAGATCAAAAGTTATGGTGGTTTGAAGATCAACCAAGGGAGAGAACTTGAGAGAGTGTTCTTCCTCCCTTTCTCTCTAATTTCAGCTTGTGTGTGTAACAAATGAGGAGAGAGAGTGCTGAAAACTAGGGTTTTGGTTAAGTTGTGTTGGGCGAAGGGCCCACTTTAGGTCCTATTGGCCCGGTTTGGCCCGTTCGGTCCAATCTTGGTCCGAATTCTATAAAATTGGTACCAAAATTCTCGTCTCAGTCTCCTCTATCACATTTAGCCATAAAAATCACATTTTAGGCTTTCTAGAATAAATTCTCATTTATGGGTTAATTAGCCGTTAATTAACCGGGTTTTACAATTCCGCTGAAACCTAATGTGCCAGAAATTTTTTTCACCCAACCAACCTTAATCGAACTGCAACAAACCTTGATGATCCTATTGTTATTTCTCTATAAGTAGCAAATCTAGTTGTGTGTAAGGTTCTTCTTAATCCAACGAGGAATGACGTTATATTATTTTCTTCTACCTTTTAGAAATGAAACTTTGTGATCATACTCTGTAACCTTCTTCTGGTGAATTAGTTGGTTTCTTAGATGAGCGCATTCTCGTACTTGGATATGTGTGGTTACAAACCACACTAGGTGAGCACCCCCCATACTAACACATCAGATGTTCAATTTTTTGTAGTTAATTTCTTTAGCCCTTAAAATATAATACTTAGGCATCCATCTTTGAATGCTTTTGGAGCTATTGTCTCTAATATTCATATATGCACTAAGTTCCATGGTGCAGGATAATGTCATTGCAATAGTGCATGTCGATCTTAAAGAAGCTCACCATTGTTACAACACTAGCCTTAAGCAACAAGGGGTTAAAGCATCACACTTACATGTTCAAGTAGTATACAATTTAGACAATATTCCAACATTGGCTGAGATAGATCCTCGATTTGAAATATACGATAGAACAACACCAATAGATGATTTGGATAAGGTTTTTTTTTTTACGAAGGACTTTACTAAGTTCACACATATTGGTTGGCCTTTAATTTGTAAGTAAAGCCCGACCAAATTTAATCCAATTTTTTTGCTTCAGAATGACGATTTGTTTGCTTGGACTCTAGCAGGCATGCCTAGCATTGACCTTGCAGTTATTTGCCACAAATTATCAATTGATCCATCAGTACGACCTAAAGCTAAAAAGAAATTCAATCTCGATGTTAATAAACCAAAGGCATCCTTAGAAGAAACATAGATGTTACTCATAGCAAGATTTATTAGGAAAATTTATTTTGTATATGGTCAGCCAATGTCATAATGGTAAAAAATCAAAATGGTAAAAATAGAGGATATGTGTCGATTTTACTGATTTAAATAAAGTTTGTTCTAAAGATGTGTATCATTATTTACCTTCTGTTGATTTTTTAGTTGATAATGCTTCTGGTATGCTACTTTAAGTTTGATGGATGCTTATTCAGCATATAATCAAATTCCTATGCATCATATAAATGAAGACAAAACTGCTTTTATTACTGATTATGACCGTTTTTGTTATAAAGTTATGTCTTTTGGACTAAAAAATGCAAGTGCCACACATCAATGATTGATGGATAAAGTTTCCTATCAACAAGTCAGGAAAAACATGAAAGTCTATGTTGATGACATGGTGGCTAAGACCAAGGTCGGTAGGAGCCACACCGATTATCTCGGTGAAATATTTTCACAGATCTGAAGAAAGTACAAGATGCGGTTAAATCCTAAAAAATGCGCATTTGTGTGCAATGTGGCGAATTTCTTTGGCTTTTAATGACAAGATAAGGTATAAAAGCCAATCTCAATAAATACTGAGATATCTTGGACATAAAAGTCCTCAAATCATGAAAACAAGTTCAAAGAGTAACAGGAAGTCTTGCTGCATTATCTTGTTTTTTTGCCTTGTCTAGTAGATAAATCTATTTACTTTTTTCAAACTCTAAAAATGAGAAGATCTTTTGATTGGACTAATAAATGTGAGGAGGCTTTTCAAAATATCAAAAATATTATTTCTTCTCATCCCATTTTACAGAAACTTAAAATTGGTAAACGTTATATTTGTACTTATTTGTCGCTAATTATGTCGTGAGTTCTATTTTGATTAAAAAAATAGGAAAGCAACAATGTCTATTTTATTCTCTAAGCAAGTCTCTTCATCGTGCCAAACTCATATATCCTAAATTGGAGAAACTTGCTTTGGCATTAATTTCAACAGCTCAGCGATTATGTCCATACTTCCAAAGACATACTATTATCGTGCATACTAAGCAGCCGTTGAGACAGGTTTTTAACAATGCCAAAATTAGCTGTAAGACTAATAAAGTGGTCAACAGAACTTTCCAAATTTGATATCAGTTCAGAAGATCTTTGAAATATACATTTAGCCGACTTTATTGTTTGTGTTTACTATACCTGACTCTGAGGATATCATTCCTAGGTGGATACTTTATGTGAATGGTGCTTCTAATTTTAATGGAGTAGGGCTAAAATCCTTTTAGAAAACAGTTCTGGAGCTGTACATGAAATCTCCTTATAGTTTACCTTTATTGCTAGTAACAACAAAGCAGAATATGAAGTATTATTGGCTGATTTGAGTTTAGCCAAAAATCTTAATATAAACAACGTATAATTACATTGTGATTCTTTATTGGTTATACAACAGGAAAATGATGTATTTCAAGTAAAAGATCCTTCATTACAAAAATATTTGTTGATTGTTAAAAATCTTTTTCATTCTTTTAAGCATTTTGAAATACATCATATACCAAGGGAGCAAAATAGCAGGATTGATGATTTATTCAAATTAGCAATGAGTAGACCAATAAACCATAATTTCATGGTAAATTTTATATTAAAATGAGTAGAATTTATCAACTTATCTTGTATTTATTCATTGAAATAGCATAGTTTTGTAAATTTCTCCAAATTGTGCTTAATGATTAAAAACATGCTTTTTAGGCTATTAAATGGCTAACTTTACTTCACTTATATTTTATTTGATGTCTTGATGTGTTCGTTGAGTGATTTCAGGCTTAGAAGGTAAGGATAGTTTGAAGAAGTGAAAAAAAAGCATGTAAAAGTGGAAAATTCATGAAAAAATGAAGATTTGAGAATTACAGGGTCATGCATATGCATGCCTTATGCATACGCATAAATCTCAAATTGCGCGTATGCATGCCTCATGCATATGCATGTTTTGGAAATTTGCCAATTTGCGCATATGCATCCCTCATGCGTACACATGACTGTCAACACATGATTTACTTAAGTAAACACATGGGTCGTCATTTGAAGGCTTTCATGGGCCCAATCCAACTGATTTCTAAAGTATTTAATGCAATTCTCAAGGAGGATCAAAGGGAAAGGAATTAGGATAGTTCTAGGCCATGTTTTAGGTTAGAATTCTAGAGAGAGAAGCTCTCTCTTCTCTCTAGAAATTAGGGTTTTAGGTTTAGTTTTCTCCCTTGATTTAGGTTTTGATCTTGTTTTAATTTAGTTTTCTTTACTTTTTATTGTTCTAACATCTTAATTCTCTTAGTTATACTTGTTAATTTTTCTACTTTGTTTCTTTTAGTTTCATGAACTCTTGTTAATTTTGGTTTTCTTTAATGCAATTTGTTTTATATTTCATGATACTTGTTTGAGTTATTGTTATTGTTATCTTGCATTTGGTAGTTTTAGATTTTATTTTTATTGCAATTTTACCATGTTTTTATTTTATGCCTTACAAGTGTTTGTGAAAATGCTTCTCTTAGGATAGACTTTTACACTCTTGGCTTGGAAGTGAGTAATTGAGTTGACCTTGAGTCACTAATGTCCGAATAGATCGATAATTTGGAGATTTTAATTAATCTCGTTTCTATTAACGAGTAAGACCTATAGATTGAGATTGATTAATCTTGGTTGACTTATCTCACCATTAGAGGTTGACTAATTGGGTTTGCTATTGTAATTGTCATGTCATGGATAGTGACGCGAGAGTCGTTGATGTCCAATATTTATTGGTGATTCAGGGTTGTTAGTTGTTCGTGTTTCCATTGATGAGTAAGTCCTATGGATTAAGACTTACTATGCCTATTTGACTTTCTCTTAATGTTGGGGATGACGAAATGGGATTAATTCTAGGTAATCGCCATGTTTGTGGTCAATGACTTAGTTAGGAAGCTTTGATTCTCAATCCTTGCTAGGAGCATCTTTTATTATTTATCTTCCTTTAGTTGTTTTCTTTACTTTCTTACAATTTATTTTCTTGTTTGTTTATCTTCAAACCCCCTTATTCTCATGACCAATAATACACATACCTTACTGAAATTCCTTTAAGAGACAATCCGAGATCTAATACTCTCAGTTTTTATTGGTTTGCATTCGTGACAAACAAATTAAACTTTGATTCAGGTCATTTGACGGTTTAGAACTATACTTGCAATGCAATTCTTTTTGAGAAAATTCTAAATCAACATTTGGCCTGTGTTAAGTTTTTGTTAGGTTTAGTTTTCTCCCAAGATTTAGGTTTTGATCTTGTTTTAATTTAGTTTTCTTTACTTTTTATTGTTCTAGAATCTTAATTCTCTTAGGTTTACTTGTTAATTTCTCTACTTTGTTGCTTTTAGTTTCATGAACTCTTGTTAATTTTAGTTTTCTTAATACAATTTGATGCTTCATGTTTTCTTGATGCTTGTTTGAGTTATTGTTATTGTTATCTTGCATTTTGTAGTTTTAGATTTTATTATTATTGCAATTTTACCATGTTTTCATTTTATTCCTTCCAAGTATTTGTGAAAATGCTTCTCTATGTTTTAGGGTATATTTTTTCACTCTTGGCTTTGAATTGAGTAATTGAGGTGACTTTGAGTCACTAATATTCGAATTAATTGATAATTTTGAGAATTTAATTAATCTCGTTTTCATAAACGAGTAAGACCTATGGATTGAGATTGATTAAACCCGATTGACTTATCTCACAATTAGAGGTTGACTAATTGGGTTTGCTCTTGTAATTGTCATGTCGTGGTTAGTGATGCGAGAGTAATTGATATCCAATATTGATTGGAGATTCAGGGTTTCTAGTTGTTCTTGTTTCTATTGACGAGTAAGACCTATAGATTAAGACTGACTATGCCTATTTAATTTTCTCCCGGCGTTGGAGATGACAAAATAGGATTAACTCTAGGTAATCATCATGTTTGTGGTCAATGACTTGGTTAGAAAGCTTTGATTCTCAATCCTTGCTAGGAGTTTCTTTTATCATTTATCTTCCTTTAGTTGTTAGCTTTACTTTCTTACAATTTATTTTCTTGTCTGTTTATTTGAGAACCCCCTTATTCTCATGACCGATAATACACACACCTTACTGAAATTCCTTAAAGAGACAATCTAAGATCTAATACTCTCAGTTTTTATTGGTTTGCATTCGTGGCAAACAAATTAAACTTTGATTCGGGTCATTTATTGGTTTAGAACTATACTTGCAACGCAATTCTTTTTGAGAAAATTCTAAATCGACATTTGGCCTGTGTCAAGTTTTTGTTAGGTTTAGTTCTCTCCCAAGATTTAGGTTTTGATCTTGTTTTAATTTAGTTTTCTTTACTTTTTATTGTTCTAGCATCTTAATTCTCTTAGGTTTACTTGTTAGTTTCTCTACTTTGTTGCTTTTAGTTTCATGAACTCTTGTTAATTTTAGTTATCTTAATACAATTTGATGCTTCATGTTTTCTTGATGCTTGTTTGAGTTATTGTTATTGTTATTTTGCATTTTGTAGTTTTATATTTTATTATTATTGTAATTTTACCATGCTTTCATTTTATACCTTCCATGTAACACCCTTCCATACAAAGTCTTATGCTTAAGTCATAATTCAGAGATGGCAAGGTATTACGACCTCTAAAATAAAAATTTAGTACGTATAGTAGTATGAATGATTGATTATAACTAGGAGCCTTTGTAGAAAAAGGGGTAAATAAAGATCGCAACTCAAAAGCGCAACACTCGGATCGATAACGTAACGAACAAGGATAAACCAATGCGAGATTATATATATACAAAGGAGTGTCAAAAATAGGAATATCAAGACTCAAAATCCGGTTGCGAAGATAACCGGTCCGAGCATAGCAATATATACATATAAATAGAATAAGATACCCCAAGGAAACCCGAAGGGACACAAATACGTAAAACCTATTCTCCAAAATCTCCTATAAGAGGAGTCATCACAGTTTGTATTATTTAATGGAGATAAAAGTATCTAAGAAAAACATATAAACTAAAACAGAGTCCCCAAGAACAAAGGATCTTCGCTAATCCAGAAGTCTCCAACAGGCCTCAGCGAGAAACCTCACGTCCTGCATCTGAAAACCACAAAATCTGCATGGGTGAGAACTAGAGGTCCCCAGCATGGTAACAGCTTCCACATATATAATACAAAATAATAGAGGAAAGCTGACGGCAATCCTAGAACTTCCTCCAGATAATTCAAAGCTTATAAACAAGCTAAACCATAAAGGGCATCTGACTAAAGATCCTTCAGTCTAACTAATACTTCCCTTTCCAATTCCTTCAGACCTCCTAACCACCAGCAGGAGTATAATATAGCAAACACAGATATATCAGACAAGAGATATACACATAGGAACAAGTAAGGCATTTAGACAAATAGCAAGTAATATGCAGTCAAATAGGCAATCTCAATCAATTCACATAGTATGCATATGATGAATGTCTGTCCCTAATGGCTGATGATATAATCTATCGGTTATAGAGCCAACCCGACAAGTCCTGGTAGCTAACCATTGGACTGTCCCTCTGCCGTGTCTTCCCAACTCGAGTTATACTCAATATAAATTTGATCATAATCATGATCCATATCCATCACCCTCACTGGTGAATATTTATGGGGGTGAGCTCATTCGGGGCTTTCACAGTGCCAGGCCACCCTGACGAGATAGGGTCAAAAGAGCTTCAAGTCTCGACCTGGAGCACGTGGTGGCTAGCCACTGCTTTTCCCCAGGGAAACTCTCATCTCCGATAATGGAAGTGCAACATTCACAATTTATTCAACAGCATATATGCATTTGTTCTTAGCCATAATCATGGCTCCGCCGTAACACGGCAATAATCCAGCCATCCGGCTCACGGTTAAATCCATAACCAGCCATCCGGGTCACGGTTAAAACCATAACCAGCCATTTCATTAACAATTACGGCCTTTCGGCCCATGGCATAACAAACACTTCCACCGCCATCCTCCGCCTCTCACATAATCATCTTTGATCCTCATTGATCATTCATTTTTTTCTTGCTTCACTCGTAAGTTACCACATCCCCTAGCTCCTTTTCTAATAGCTAGGCATATCATAATGATTTAAGACATAAGTGGTGAGATCGGAGGCTTAGAAGTATGAAATTTGGCTTTTAAAACTCAAAAATCAACTTTGGGATGAAAACAGGGCCACGCGCACGCGTGGATGGCCACAAGACTCATCGACGCGTATGTGTCATGCACACTAATGCGTGAATTGAAAAATAGCCAAGCGACGCGCACGTGTCAACCACGCGTACGCTGGGTACTCTCGTGCCCCAGGCACAAAACTGGCACAGTTCTGGCACAACTCTCTGGAAAATGGCTGGGCATTGGGTGCAGCACATCGGTGCGCCCGCGCACACCACGCACATGCGTGGATTGCATTTTCGAGAAGAACGGTGCGCACGCGCAAGTGCGCTTACGCGCAGGGGGATATTCTGCTAAAAATTTTCCAAGTTAAAAACTGCAGAATTCACAGATTCAATCCCCAATCTTCCGACGGACATAACTTCCTCATTTTAAATCGTTTTTCACCCGTTCTTCGAACCGCATGGACATCATGGATCCAATTTCATTTCTAAACAGATTTGGCACAAAACAAAGATCCGTAGTCCAAGTTATGTCCCGTCAAATAAGCCCAAAAACCATGTTTTTCATACAAAACCACCAAGTGCCATTTTCAAAACAAGCCATTTTCAACTCTTTTCAAAATCAATCAAAACATGCCAATTTCATCCCTTTTCTTTGAAATCAATCAAAATGTATCAAATTCAACATCAAGCCTCCTCAACTCACACATTGACATATTACCACAATTTACAAAATCACTATCCCATCATTTTAACCCACTTCACCCAAGTGGCTCAAACCCAAACACATTGACATATCATATACTCTTCCTCATGCCAATTTTCAACAACACCAATTCCGATAAATCATCATTGTACACAATCAATATCACACTCTCCATCAACATGGTTCCACCCACAATTCAACCATAATCAACCAGCAAGCATATATCACAACATGCATATTTCTCATACATCATACCATTAAGGCATTAATAATCATCATCACATATATGACCACATCATATATACCAACCATTCAACAACACCAATAATTCAATGCCTATCTTAGGGCCTCTAGCCTAAGTATTTCCTACCATATTACATATTAGATACGAGAAACCGAGACCATACCTTAGCCGATTTCCCAAGCTCAACTGGAGCACTTCCAAACCACTTTTTCCTCAAGCTCTCAAGGCCTCAACACCTCCAAGAACAGATTTTTCACCACCAAACCCTTTTCAAGCTTTTCAATATCACCAATCAAGCCCCAATATTCACATATACACAACCTAAGCCACAATCATCACACCCATACACAACAAATCAAAACCCAAACATCATAGAACCACAAATTATACTAGGATTGAGAATCTTACCACACCCAAGGTCCAAGGAGACAAGATTAACCTTCTCCTTCAAGAGAGTTGGGTCCTATAACATCAAAGAGCCCAAAATCTCAACATTTTTGCTCATGAAACTCGAAATCAAGGCTAGAAATTCGAAGAGCAAAACGTCGCTTACCTCAAGATTGATTGTATGGGTTTTGTAGAGCTCTCCGCGGTGAACGCGTGGCCGCAAATGGAGCGGAAATCGGAGCTCTAGATCAAAAGTTATGGTGGTTTGAAGATCAAGTGAGAGATAGAAGTTTGAGAGAGTGTTCTTCCCCTATCCATCTCAATTTTTAGCGTGTGTTAGTGTTGTGTGAGGAGAGAGAGTGCTGAAAACTAGGGTTTTAGGGTTTAGTTATGTTGGGCCAAGGGCCCACTTTGGGTCCGGTTGGCCTGGTTTGGCCTGTTCGGTCCAATCTTGGTCCGAATTCTATAAAATTGGTACCGAAATTCTCGTCTCAATCTCCTCTATCACATTTAGCCATAAAAATCACATTTTGGGCTTTCTAGAATAAATTCTCATTTATGGGTTAATTAGTCGTCAATTAACCGGGTTTTACATTCTACCCACCTAATTGGGAATTTTGCCCACACAATTCAAATGTAATTACCTGAGAATAAGTGTGGATAATCCGTTCGCATTTCCGACTCAAGTTCCCAAGTGTGTTCCTCAACACCGCCTCGACTCCATGCCACTTTGACTAATGAAACCTCTTTTTCACGTAACCGTTTGATACTAGTATCATCAATTCTGACTAAAGCCACTGGAAGCGTCAGATCTTCTTTTAACTGAACCGATTCAGGTTCCAACACATGGCTAGCATCAGGAGTGTACTTCCAAAGCAGCGACACGTGAAACACGCCGTGCAGGTTCAAAAGATGAGGTGGTAGAGCCATCCGATACGCCATCGGTCCAACCCTCTCCAGGATTTGAAATGGACCAATATTTGGAGGATTCAACTTCTTTGCTTTAATCGCCCTACCTACTCCCGTGGTCAGAGTAACCTTAAGGAAAACATGGTCTCCTTCCTCAAATTCTAAGGGCTTTCGCCTCTGATCGGCGTAACTATTTTGATGACTCTGCGCCGAAAGCATCCTATCACGGATTTTCTTGACTTATTCAGTGGTCTCAGCTATCATCTCCGGTCCCAACAAGCCTTTCTCCCCAGCTTCATACCAACATAGTGGAGATTGACATTTCCTCCCATACAAGGCCTCATACGGAGCCATTCTGATGCTCGCATGGTAACTATTATTGTATGCAAACTCCACTAATGGCATATATCGATCCCAACTCGCCGGTTGGTCCAAAACACGAGCCCTCAACATATCCTCTAGTGTTTGGATCGTCCTCTCGGATTGACCATCTGTTTGAGGATGGTAAGCCGTGCTCAAGCTTAGTCGGGTTCCAAAAGCTTTCTGAAATGCACCCCAAAACCTTGAAGTGAAACGAGGATCTCTATCAAAGATTATAGTAGCAGGTACACCATGAAGTCTCACAATCTCCTTTATGTATAACCGTGCTAGCTCCTCAAGGGTGTAAATCATACGAATGGGTAAAAAGTGAGCTGACTTTGTCAGTCGGTCCACAATCACCCAGATAGCATCAAAACCAGCCCTAGTCCTTGGCAATCTTGAGACAAAGTCCATTGCAATACTTTCCCACATTCATTGTAGAATCTCTAAAGGTTGCAACATCCCGGAAGGTCTTTGATGTTCAATCTTTACCTTTTGATAAGTTAAGCACTTTGAAACATATTTCGCTACATCATTCTTCATACCCGGCCACCAAAACATCACCTTTTAAATCATGATACATCTTAGTACTTCCCGGGTGAATGGAGAATCCACTTTTGTGTGCCTCCTTTAAGATATCCTGCCTCAAAGTGCCAACATCTGGCACAATGATCCTACCTTTGAATCTCCATAACCCATCTTTTTCTTCTGACACTCTCCACTATTTTCCTTGCCCAATGGCCGGTAACACCTTCCATAACGCTTCATCATTTTGATGAGCCTTTAGGAGTTCGAACTTAAAGTCACTTGAGATTTCAAATCGGCTCAAACATAAAGTTCCGGATACTTCTCGAGCACCAATTTTTAGACTCTCGAATCCCTTGAGCAACTTCTCCTCTTGAAGCATCATCCAAGCTGCATATAATGACTTCCGACTTAACGCATCCGCCACTACGTTCGCCTTTCCTGGATGGTAATTAAACTCAAAGTCGTAGTCCTTCAATAATTCCATCCAGCTCCTCTGCCTCATATTAAGCTCTTTCTGATCAAGGAGGTACTTCAAGCTCTTATGATCAGAGAAAACTTGGAACTTAACCCCATAGAGGTAATGCCTCCACACCTTTAGCGCAAACATGACCACATCAAGCTCCAAATCGTGCGTAGGATAATTAACTTCATGCGGTCTCAACTGTCGTGAGGCATACGCCACCACATTATGATGCTGCATCAGCACGCACCCTAGACCCTTCAATGAGGCATCACAGTACACCTCAAAAGGCTCGTTCGACTCAGGTAACACTAACACAGGTGCAGTGGTCAACTTTTTCTTCAATGTCTGAAAGCTCTCCTCGCACTCAGGAGTCCAAACAAACGGAGTGTCTTTGCGGGTTAACTTTGTCATTGGCAAAGCTATCTGTGAAAAGCCCTTAATAAACCTTTGATAATAGCCAGCTAAACCCAGAAAACTCCTTATCTCTGTTACGGTGGTTGGTTGCTTCCAATCCATCACAGCCTCCACCTTAGTTGGATCTACGGCTATTCCCTTCTTACTCACCACGTGGCTCAAAAACTTCACCTCACTCTTCCAAAACTCACACTTAGACAGTTTTACATAGAGTTTCTTCTCCTTTAGAATCTGCAACACGGTCATCAAGTGTTCCGCATGCTCTTCTTCAGTTTTGGAATAAATTAGTATGTCGTCAATGAAGACAACAACAAATTTACCCAGAAACGGACGGAAAATTCTGTTCATGTAATCCATGAATACTGCAGGAGCGTTCATCAACCCAAAAGACATTACAGTGTACTCGTAATGACCATATCGAGTCCTGAAAGCGGTCTTAGAAATATCCTCACCCCTCACCCTTATCTGGTGATAACCGGATTGCAAATCGATCTTGGAGAAAACTCCAGCTCCTTGTAACTGATCCATGAGATCATCAATTCTCGGTAATGGGTACTTATTCTTTATTGTGACCTTGTTTAGCTGCCTGTAATCCACACAGAGCCGCATACTCCCATCTTTCTTCTTTACCAGTAACACCGGTGCACCCGACGGAGAGACACTTGGTCGTATGAAATTCTTACCCAACAAATCCTCTAACTGAGACTTTAGCTCGTCCATCTCTAACGGTGACATCCTATAAGGAGCACTTGAGATTAGTCCCGCCCAGGGCACCAACTCAATAGCAAACTCAACTTTTCGGTTAGGTGGAAATTCATCAATATCATTGGGAAACACTTCCGAAAACTCACACACAACCGGAATCTGTTCCAACCTTTGATCATCACCAGAAACGCCCGCAGTTAACAACAGGATACCCTGACATTCGATTCCAGAATAGTTCACCATCATCGAATTCAAGTAATAATTATTCACCACGACTGGCCCTTCTGTATCTTCCGGTATAAAGTACACCAACTTTGTAGAACAATCAATCAGAACATGGTTCTCCGATAACCAGTCCTATCCCAAGATAAGATCAAGACCGATCATCGGCAAGCAGACTAAATTATGAATAAAATCACGCTGCTTGAATCTAAAGGAAACTTTCGGGCACCCTAGCCTAGTTACCATGGCTTCATGGGTAGCATTATACACTTTTAGGTCATAACCTAAGGTTACGATCTTCAATCCTAACTCATGGACTTTCTCAAATGCAATGAATGAATGTGATGCTCCCAAATCAAATAAAGCATTTAAAGTTTGACCAGCCATTTCACAGTTACCTCGAATGAGTGTCTTGGATCCCTCGGCACCTATAGCTGAGGTGGTGAACATCCGACCAGTCTGTTGTGCTTTTCCAGCACCTTGTTTTTGCTTCTCTAGACAGTTTGGGACCTTATGTCCCGCCTTACCATAATAATAGCACAAACCCCATCCAGCCATACACGGGGCTCCCGGATGGTGACTTCCACACCTAGCATAAGCTTGCTCATTATGTAGCGGTTTCCCAAACCTTTTTCCTTGGGAGTTATTGTTGTTGGGCCTCATGAAAGAACTTCCCCACTTGAAAGGTGGACCTCTAGGTGCAAAGCTCTTCCCTCGGTTCTATGGGAATGGTCCCTTGTGACTTCCTCTCTCAGCGGCTGCCGTCTTCACACACTCCTCAGCAACCCTACACTTGTTTACCATCACAGAGAAAGTTCTGACCTCTATTGGTCCCTGAGCTCTATTTTCATCGTTTCCACGATTGTTCATCCATTGCCCAAGAGCTTCAGCAGTGGCTTGCATCGCAGCAGTCATGTTCTCCAACGCAGTCATAAGGTTCACCGGGTCATTACGGTTAACCTTCGGTGCACGAACATTAGTACGACCTTTACTGCGGCCTCTACCATGGCCTCTACCACATCCAAGAGGCGCCATCTAGTTCCAATACACACCAAACAATCGATATTAAGTTGATCATTCTCAATATCGGAAGTTTCGTGCTTCAAAGTCCCAAATGCATGCTCCTGAACATTTATGCCAATTATATCAAGCAGATATACTAATAGCACATAACACACATACAGAGAATGCACAAAAGCATAGTCAGTCCATCCCTCAGGCTCTACAGGAACAAACTGCTCTGATACCATAATGTAACACCCTACCATACAAAGTCTTATGCTTAAGTCATAATTCAGAGATGGCAAGGTATGACGACCTCTAAAATAAAAATTTAGTACGTATAGTAGTATGAATGATTGATTATAACTAGGAGCCTTTGTAGAAAAAGGGGTAAATAAAGATCGCAACTCAAAAGTGCAACACTCTGATCGATAACGTAATGAACAAGGATAAACTAACGCGACATTATATATATACAAAGGAGTGTCAAAAACAAGAATATCAAGACTCAAAATCCGATTGCGAAGATAACCGGTCCGAGCATAGCAATATATACATATAAATAGAATAAGATACCCCAAGGAAACCCGAAGGGACACAAATACGTAAAACTTATTCTCCAAAATCTCATATAAGAGGAGTCATCATAGTTTGTATTATTTAATGGAGATAAAAGTATCTAAGCAAAACATATAAACTAAAACAGAGTCCCCAAGAAAAAAGGATCTTCGCTAATCCAGAAGTCTCCAGCAGGCCTCAGCGAGAAACCTCACGTCCTGCATCTGAAAACCACAAAATCCACATGGGTGAGAACCAGAGGTCCCCAGCATGGTAACAACTTCCACATATATAATACATAATAATAGAGGAAAGCCGAAGGCAATCCTAGAACTTCCTCCAGATAATTCAAAGCTTATAAACAAGCTAAACCATAAAGGGCATCTGACTAAAGATCCTTCAGTCTAACTAATACTTCCCTTTCCAATTCCTTCTGACCTCCCAACCACCAGCAGGAGTATAATATAGCAAACACAGTTATATCAGACAAAAGATATACAAATAGGAACAAGTAAGGCATTTAGACAAATAGCAAGTAATATGCAGTCAAATAGGCAATCTCAATCAATTCACATAGTATGCATATGATGAATGCCTGTCCCTAATTGCTGATGATATCATCTGTCGGTTATAGAGCCAACCCGACAAGTCGTGGTAGCTAACCATTGGACTTTCCCTCTGTCGTGTCTCTCCAACTCGAGTTATACTCATTATAAATTTGATCATAATCATGATCCATATCCATCACCCTCACTGGTGAATATTTATGGGGGTGAGCTCATCCGGGGCTTTCACAGTGCCCGGCCACCCTGACGACATAGGGTCAAAAGAGCTTCAAGTCTCAACCTGGAGCACGTGGTGGCTAGCCACTGCTTTCCCCCAGGGAAACTCTCATCTCCGATAATGGAAGTGCAACATTCACAATTCATTCAACAGCATATATGCATTTGTTCTTAGCCATAATCATGGCTCTGCCGTAACACGGCAATAATCCAGCCATCCGGCTCACGGTTAAATCCATAACCAGCCATCCGGGTCACGGTTAAATCCATAACTAGCCATTTCATTAACAATTACGGCCTTTCTGCCCATGGCATAACAAACACTTCCACCGCCATCCTCCGCCTCTCACATAATCATCTTTGATCCTGATTGATCATTCATTTTTTCCTTGCTTCACTCGTAAGTTACCATATTCCCTAGCTCCTTTTCTAATAGCTAGGCATATCATAATGATTTAAGACATAAGTGGTGAGATCGGAGGCTTAGAAGTATGAAATTTGGCTTTTAAAACTCAAAAATCAACTTTGGGATGAAAATAGGGCCACGCGTACGCGCACTCCACGCGCACGCGTGGATGGCCACAAAACTCATCGACGCGTATGCATCATGCATGCTAACGCGTGAATTGAAAAATAGCCAAGCGACGCGCACGCGTCAGCCACGCGTACGCGTGGGTACTCTCGTGCCCCAGGCACAAAACTGGCACAATTCTGGCACAACTCTCTGGAAAATAGCTGGGCATTGGTTGCAGCACATCGGTGTGCCCGCGCACACCACGCGCACGCGTGGATGGCATTTTCGAGAAGAACGGCGCGCACGCTCCAAGTGCGCCTACGCGCGGGGGGTTATTCTGCTAAAAATTTTCCAAGTTAAAACTACATAATTCACAGATTCAACCCCCAATCTTCCGACGAACATAACTTTCTCATTTTAAATCGTTTTTCACCCGTTCTTCGAACCGCATGGACATCCCGGATCCAATTTCATTTCTAAACAGATTTGGCTCAAAACAAAGATCCGTAGTCCAAGTTATGTCCCGTCAAATATGCCCAAAAACCATGTTTTTCATACAAAACCACCAAGTGCCATTTTCAAAACAAGCCATTTTCAACTCTTTTCAAAATCAATCAAAACATGCCAATTTCATCCCTTTTCTTTGAAATCAATCAAAATGTATCAAATTCAACATCAAGCCTCCTCAACTCACACATTGACACATTACTACAATTTACAAAATCACTATCCCATCATTTTAACCCACTTCACCCAAGTGGCTCAAACCCAAACACATTGACATATCATATACTCTTCCTCATGCCAATTTTCAACAACACCAATTCCAATAAATCATCATTGTACACAATCAATATCACACTCTCCATCAACATGGTTCCACCCACAATTCAACCATAATCAACCAGCAAGCATATATCACAACATGCATATTTCTCATACATCATACCATTAAGGCATCAATAATCATCATCACATATATGACCACATCATATATACCAACCATTCAACAACACCAACAATTCAATGCCTATCTTAGGGCCTCTAGCCTAAGTATTTCCTACCATATTACATATTAGATACGAGAAACCGAGACCATATCTTAGCCGATTTCCCAAACTCAACTGGAGCACTTCCAAACCACTTTTTCCTCAAGCTCTCAAGGCCTCAACACCTCCAAGAACAGATTTTTCACCACCAAACCCTTTTCACTCTTTTCAATATCACCAATCAAGCCCCAATATTCACATATACACAACCTAAGCCACAATCATCACACCCATACACAACATCTCAAAACCCAAACATCATAGAACCACAAATTACACTAGGGTTGAGAATCTTACCACACCCAAGGTCCAAGAAGACAAGATTAACCTTCTCCTTCAAGAGAGTTGGGTCCTATAACATCAAAGAGCCCAAAATCTCATTTTTGCTCATGAAACTCAAAATCAAGGCTAGAAATTCGAAGAGAAAAACGTGGCTTACCTCAAGATTGATTGTATGGGTTTTGTAGAGCTCTCCGCGGTGAACGCGTGGCCGCAAATGGAGCGGCAATCGGAGCTCTTAATCAAAAGTTATGGTGGTTTGAAGATCAAGTGAGAGATAGAAGTTTGAGAGAGTGTTCTTCCCCCATCCATCTCAATTTTCAGCGTGTGTTAGTGTTGTGTGAGGAGAGAGAGTGCTGAAAACTAGGGTTTTAGGGTTTAGTTATATTGGGCCAAGGGCCCACTTTGGGTCCGGTTGGCCCGGTTTGGCCCGTTCGGTCCAATCTTGGTCCGAATTCTATAAAATTGGTACCGAAATTCTTGTCTCAATATCCTCTATCACATTTAGCCCTAAAAATCACATTTTGGGCTTTCTAGAATAAATTCTCATTTATGGGTTAATTAGCCGTTAATTAACCGGGTTTTACATTCCAAGTGTTTGTGAAAATGCCTCTCTAAGTTTTAGGGTATATTTTTCCACTCTTGACTTGGAATTGAGTAATTGAGGTGACTTTAAGTCACTAATATTCGAATTAATTGATAATTTGGAGATTTTAATTAATCTCATTTTCATTAACGAGTAAGACCTATGGATTAAGATTGAATAAACCCGATTGACTTATCTCACCATTAGGGTTGACTAATTGGGTTTGCTCTTGTAATTGTCATGTCATGGTTAGTGATGCGAAAGTCATTGATGTCCAATATTGATTGGAGATTCAGGGTTGCTAGTTGTTCTTGTTTCCATTGACGAGTAAGTCCTATAGATTAAGACTGACTATGCCTATTTAATTTTCTCCCGATATTGGAGATGACGAAATGGGATTAACTCTAGGTAATCGCCATGTTTGTGGTCAATGACTTGGTTAGGAAGCTTTGATTCCCAATCCTTGCTAGGAGTGTCTTTTAGCATTGATCTTCGTTTAGTTGTTAGTTTTACTTTCTTGCAATTTATTTTCTTGTCTATTTATCTGCAAACTCCCTTATTCTCATGAGCGATAATACGCACACCTCACTACAATTCCTTTAAGAGATGACCTGACATTTAATACTCTCGATCTTTATTGGTCTGTATTCGCGACAAACAAAATTAAACTTTGATTCGAGTCATTTGTTAGTTTGGAACTACTTGCAACACTTGAGAAAATTCTAAACTAACATTTGGCTCACATCATAGACCAAATTCACATTCTATAACATTTTTACAATCAACATTTCATGAGCTTAGTATAAATATCACCTATATTTTAAGTATTTCTCATGATATGGATTAGAGAGTTCCATATGTTAAATATTTGCAAACAGGTCAAATTCCTCTTCATATCAATCATTCCAAGAAATTTAAGTGTCAAGCTTGTTTTTATACTTTAATTGGCAGGGATATATAGGTCATCACCGATTTTTCTATTTTTTTTATTTTAAATGACTTAAGATGCTGAGTTGGACATGAATGAAGTACATGAAAGTATTTATGGTATACATGTTGGTAGCCGAAGTCTTTCCTCTAAGATTTTGTGTGCAGCTTTCTTCTGGTCGACCTTAAAGTAGGATTGTAAACACAAAATTGCCTCTTATGACCATTATAAAAAAATATGCACCTATTATTCATACACCTGCTGAGGTCTTGCACTCTTCAAAGGTAAGTTGGCCTTTCAATAGATGGAAGCTTGATATATCTCGGTCCATTTTCACAATCCCCCAATAGGTAAAATTTTTAGTTGTTGCAATTGATTACTTTTCAAAATAGATAGAGGCACATCCATTGGCAAAAACAACTTTTGATAAAATGATAGCTTTTGTATGGAAAAGTATCATATGCAGGTTTGGTATCCCTCAACATATTATAATTGATAATGGTCGTTAGTTTATTGACAATAGCTTTATTTATTTTTTTACAAAATTTTAGAATTCGTCAGCATTATTCTTTAGTCAAATGCCTGGAGATTAATGGCTTAGCTAAGATTATGGGAGTACAACACCACTGTCCCCACATCTTATTCTACAACAAAAGAAACTTCATTCTGTTCAATGTACAATTCTGATGCCATGATCCCAATTAAAATTTCACAACAATTCTTAAGAGCAAGGATTGATTTAATAGCATCTTACAATGCAAGATTTATAGAACTTGATACTATTAAGGAACTCCAAGATATGACAACAATCAAACATCGAGCTATATAACACCAAATTGCCCGTAGATACGATAAGTACATCTTCAGGACTTCAGTGTCGGTAACCTAGTTCTGAGAAAAACTGAAAAATATCGAAATCCACCATGGCATGGAAAGTTAGATTCCATATCAGAAGGATCATTTCGTATATGTAAAGTGTTAGGCAATGGAGCCTATAATATACATACTTAGATGGTGCAACTTTACCTAACTCTTGAAACATTCATCACTTAAATTGTATTATAGTTAATCTAAGGACAGGGTTGTACTCTTTTTCCTACTCACAAGATTTTGTTTCCAAAAGTGGGTTTTGCTTGGAGAGGTTTTAGCGAGGTATTCCTACCTACACCTTCACCATGAAGGTTCATAAATAAATAATTATTTATTTAACCTTATGTGCAATATTGTCTCTACTTAACATTCATATGTCATCATTCAATACTTCAGTCACAAATTATGATTTCAAATTCGGCACCTTAATATGTCTGTCAAATTATCATATGGCTATCTAACCAATATGTCGGCATCTACTCATTCAAACCAACTATTTGTTGGTATTTTAAAACTCCTATAGTAACCGATCTATATCACGATATCCAACGTGATTTAACAAATTAACTATCAGCACTGCTATACTTACTAACATCACAAAGTAAACATATTCAAATTATAATTCATACAAAGCAAAAGATTTTCACAACTTCAAGTATAAAATACATAAACATAGACAATAAAGCAACACAATTACTCGGCTACAATATTACTTTCTTCTATTTCTATTGCTAGTCCACCCTTGAAAACTACTTTAGTTGGGTCCATCTTCAAGAAGTCTTATTTAGGAGCCAAGGATTCAGCTTGTGAGACTGCTTTGACAAACCCATCAATGAACATGTCTAAGCACTCTACTTCTTTACTTTGTTATAGATTTTTCATCCAATGTCATTTTCTCACCATCAATCTTTACCTTTTCTTTTTTAGTTCTTCCTATTCTTCTTTTTTCTTCAACTTTTTCAAAACTTCTTTTAGCTGAATATCCTTGGCGGCAACTTCATTCTTTACTTTCATATAGTCTTCTTTAGATTCTTTCTGTTTCCGGTGCTTCACCTCTTGGCTACGCCCAATGCTCATTAGCTAAGATCCAATTACATGCATGAACAACATTTATCAATCCTCCATCAATATATAAAATTTAAATTAAAAATCAAATTTTTTGCAAATATTGGTCGACACCAATATCACTAATAGTATTCACTAAAAAGACATCTCCAGTTGACTTGGCAAACTCATCTGCTATAACCATGTATGTAAATTTTTCATCCTACAAGGATGTTCCATCAACTCCAAAACAGAACCCATGTAGATCTCATTGACTACCTACAAAAGCTTTAAGTTCATATATGTGAATCTCTTTCCCTCTTTCATTTATTCCAATGTTATCTACTTATCTCCAATGTTCACATCCTCTATAGGGATATTAGTACATCCCTTTTACTTCCTAAAGAAGCAAATCAGACACGAAGAGTAACTTCTTCTTCGGAATCTCCTCAACCAAATACTCTAATAATCTTTCATTAAATTTAGTAATAACCTCAGACCCCAAAATTTGTTGAGTTTTAAAACACCAGAAGAAATTTTTAAACCAAGTGTTCATTAAGGTAAAACAGAATTTGTCGGACTCTTCTGTTTAAAATCATCTAAAAAAAGATTTGTACAATTTAAAAACAACCTATCTTGGAGAACTATTTAGGTTCACCCAAACACATTTCCACACACACTTTGCTTAAAAATGTGAGAAAAAAACTACAATTGAAGGATCAAATTCCAAATTCTCCATTAAAATTTCAAAATATTTTAGAAATGTCTAACCATTTGGATGAAGCTGTAAGAGGGCATAGTTTAATTGCCTCAATATAGAACATTCAAAGTTCATGAAAGACAAATTTACCCTTAACTCAAAATATAGCTATGTACGTAAAAACACACGGTCACCACTAATACAAAGCAACAACTCTATTTTAATACCGACCCTTTCCTCACTACTTTTAATTTATTTATTCTCTCCAAACTCTCTCTATCCCTAAACAAAAACACTCGCATCTTCACATCCTCATCTACCCACGCATATGGATCACTCTCATTTTCGACTAGATTATTCTCCTTTTTCTTCCCATTATTTCAAAAATACATTACGAAAGATATTTTAAGCAAAAATAACTACAGATGAGGATGAAAGAACTAACTTCTATGACTCATTATTTCAAGTTGATAGATTTCCTTTGAGAAACACTTCAATTTCTTAAAACACAAAGAAAAACTATATAGATTTAATGTCACTTTTCTCTTCTCTGGTTTTAAAACACTCCACTCCTTTTTAATGCATATTATTGGTACCTATTTGTATATTTTCATTTTTCACCGTACATTCCATTTTTAACTTTTTCAAAATTATGGCTGAGATCTTCTTGGGATTCGAAAAGTTAAAGTAACTTCTTTAATAAAAACTGCAATTTACATGTCTTCCATAACTACTATCTTTTAGTTTAAAGAAGGTTGAACTTGGTGCACCCTAACTACTCTAGTTTCACAACCAAGTTATAACTCAAAACTTTTAAAGGCTCAACCTGCTTTATTAAAGAAATCTATCAAGTCAAGCTTGGGGGATATGATATATCTGTATAACACGATTATATACATTATAACTCGGTTACACTGTTAAATCAGTCTTATGCTTTAAGTTAGTTATGGTCACTATATAATTTGGATATTGAAATTGTCATTGTAGCAGGAGCCTTCTGTAACATTCTTACTATCAGAATGTCACACTTCTCACTGTGCCACTCTAATAGCGAGGACACATTACAACCACTTTAAACATACATTTACATAGTATTTACAAGGTATATACATTACAATCGCATCAACTTTTCTTTGAAAAATTGGAGATACTTTTTCTTTTATACGTATAGACAGACATACAATATATATAGAGTAATTATCCAAATTAGTCCCCAAGGATTTTAAAAGTGGACATTTTAGTCTTCAAACTAATTAATACACAGATCAATCCCCAAGGTGTTACTCTGGCAGACAAATCAGTCCCCAATTCATTTTCCGGCAAAATAATTACCCAGATCAATCCCTAAAGATTTTAAAAGCAGACATTTTAGTCCCCAAAGAAAATTAATACACAGATCAATGCCCTAACATTTTTTTCTGTTAGAGATAACAGTCCTCCATTCAAAAAAATTAAAATAAAATTATTATTATTATTATTATTATTATTAATTGTAAAATAATAAGAGATTTATTTTAGACAAAAATAATGATAAATTTATTCATTAGATTCTTTTATATATATATATATATATATATATATATATATATATATATATATATATATATAGTCACTCAATAATAATAATAATAATAATAATAATAATAATAATAATAATAATAATAATAATAAGAGATTATTCTACAATAAATTTAAGGTTAAAATCATTTGATATTTTTGTATTTAATATAAACAAAAGATGTCCTATTTTAAAAAATATATTTGTATTAATAAAAAATATTTTAATTTAGATTTCAAAGCATCATTATTCACCTTCCTTATTTCTAACAAAAAGAGTGTATTAGTATACTAGTGTCATCGTCCACATGCACAAAGTTAAGTTAATAATAATAAAGGTCGACGTATAGTAAAAGTTAAATGGACCGGGCACTGTTATGTTTGATAGAAAAAAATATTGGGATTGATCTGTGTAATTATCCTACCGGAAAATGAACTAGGGACTAATTTGTCTGCCAGAGTAAAACATTGGAGATTGATCTGTGTATTAATTTTTTTGTGGACTAAAATGTCCACTTTTAAAATTCTTGGGGATTGATTTGGGTAATTACACACACACACACACACACACACACACACACACACACACACACACACACACACACACACACACACACACACACACACACACACACACACACACACACACACACACACATATAGACACACAGACACACACACACACAAACACACACAAAAATACATCTCATCACACTTTACATTCACAAGAATAACTTCTAGAAGCATATATGTATATACAAAACCATCAAATCAAACACTCATATACCTTTTGATAAAAATGTAATAATAATGGCAAGGAAAAATCAATAACTAAGATAATACATTAAAGAAAAGTATGATCAAAATCTTAGTAGAATCTTCATCGGCTTCTTCGTCTGATTCATGAAAAAGGGTAAGGCTGTAGGGGGTGAGAATCTGACCATACAGTCTCACTAGAGGAGTTTAAGAATTGTTATAAAAGATGTATATAATCAAAATCTGTTTAACAGTAGTGATCGATACTGGCCTTATGAATCTTTTTATCTTATTCAGATTATTTCATTTTCAATCACATCCAATTATTATTCATTGATTCACCAAACCTCAATTTCTATTTCAAAATCATACGATCATTTATTTAGAACCAAAATCATCAATCATACCATCATAAGTCAATATTTATATCAATTTTTTTCAACTTACCAAATAACGGCCTTTGGCCCAAAATATAATCAGATCACGGCCTCCGGCCCGATATATAATCAATCACGGTCCCTGGTCCAAAAGAAAATTAAACCACGGCATCCAGCCCAACATATAATAAATCACATATGCAGCCAAACAATTACACATAGAGAGCAAGTATGACAAGTAGTATAATTAGCAATTAATAGGATATCAATTAGGCAAGCCAAGTAATTACTAGGCCGTGAGCTCATGCATTTCTCTGTGTTACCTTTTTATAAGAGAATAGGAAACACAGTTTTGGAATCACTTGAAAAGTGTCTTCTTAGATATTTGATAAACCCCAATTTTGTGGTTTATCTTGTGTTGAATTTGGGGAATTTTATCAACTTATCTCACATTTATCCAATGAAATAGCATGCTTTTGTAATTCTCCCTAAATTGTGCTTAAGAGTGAAAATATGCTTTTTAGACCTTTAAATTGCTAAATTTAATTCACTTTGATTCCATCAATGCCTTGATATATTTGTTAAGTGATTTCAGGTTTAGAAGGCAAAGGTTGGATTGAAGGAATGAAGAAAAAGCATGTGAAAATGGAGAATTCATGAAGAAATGAGGATTTGCATAATTGAGGGTAGAATTAGGGTAGAATTAGGTCAATCTCTCTTAGATCTAGGGTTTAATTCTTATTTTCATCTAGTTTTCATTACAATTTCTTGTTCTTACATCTTTGTTCTCCTAGTTCTTTGTTATTTTCCTATTCTAGTCACTTTTATATTTATGAACTCTTTGTTGAATTTAATTTCTATTAATGTAATTTGATGTTTCTTCATGTTATTATTGTTTTCTTTAGTTGTTATTATTAATTTCTCGTATTTGGTAGTTATAAATTTTATTATTCTTGTCCTTTTACGATGCTTTCCTTTTATACCTTCCAAGTATTTGACAAAATACTTGGTTGGATGTTAGAGTAGCATTTTGAGCATTCTTGACTTGGAAAGAGAAATTAGGTGCTCTTGAGTCATTAATACCCAACTTACGTTGGTGATCTAGAGTTGTTAGTTAATATTGTTTTCGTTGACGCTAATCTTTTGCTAATTGGTACACGAATCTCCACACTTTCGTATAGCTGTTCCAGCAAGTGCACTGGGTCATCCAAGTAATACCTGAGCAAGTCAAGGTCAATCTCACGAGGATTGTGGTTTGAAGCTAGCTATGGTTATCTTGCAGGTCTTAGTCAGGCGGAATCAGAAGGTTGTTGGATTAGAGAAAACTATTCATAATTTGTATTTGTGAATTGGATTGAAATCAGTTGGATTGATTTAAGGACAATCAGTAATAGAAATATAGTTGAGGATTGGAGTTGTGTTGTCTTTCTGAATTAACTCTGATAGTACTATTTCTTTTGCTTGTGAGTGATTTCTTCTATGGCAGGCTGTATGTGATTGACGCTGGTTTGAGTAGCCGCCAATACTCCTCCAGATCTGAACCCCAGGGTTAGTGCGGATCCATTCTGATTGAAGGTGAAGCTCCTACAGTTCATTCTCCTTGATGATCCTACTCAAAACGCCACAAACAATGATGAATCTTCCAGATTAGAGGATGTTGCGCCTTTAGTTCTAGCCTCTACCACAGATACCCTAATCTCCTCGTAAATCGGCTGAACTGATCTCTTGAGAAGTTCCCAACGAAGTCATGGATTAGCCGTCTAAGAGATGTATAACCAAGCTGGTGGTTCATCATTGTCCAATGAAAGACGCACTCTGAACCCATGTAGAATGTGATAACCTTATGCCAGTTCAACACATTCATATTGATAAAGAACGAATATACATCTTAGAATTAATCAAACACGGATCGAAGAGAAACAGTAATACTTTTATTAATTCATAGGACTCAGCTGGGCTCCTCCCCTCAACCTAGGAGGTTTAAAAACTCATACTGAAAGGAAAATACAATGGTGAATTTGAATATGGTGTGTAAAGTCTAGATGATGTTCAAATTATTATGTAAAATAACATTTAAATACTATACTAATAACTAGGGAGAATGACCTGAGACTAATACTCTCAGTTATTTTTATTCGGTTAAACTTATGACAATAAAAAATAAACTTTGACTGAGAATTGTTTGTTGGTTGGGAACTATACTTGCAACGGAATTATTTTGTGAAAATTCTAAACCGACGATAACCTTCACATCAAGTTTTTAGCACCGTTGCCGGGGAATTGCAATGTGTGCTTGTTGTTGGTTATTGTACGTATGTCAATAGTGTGAATATGCTTAATTTTTGGTTGGATTGTTAGCTTTTGCTAGTTTTAGGGGTTTATTTTCATTAGTTATTATTAGCCTTTGTTTTCATTTTCTCTTGTCACTATGAATTCTCACCCATTTGGCTATGAGTTAGGTTCTAACTATGTTGTAGGAAATGGGAGCTACAATGAGAATATGCATCAAGCATTTGGGAATCAAGGTGGGAGGAGCCCCAAGCTTATGGACAACCTTCTTGGCAACAACCTCCTCCTGTTTCTTATGGGTATAATCCAACTCCTAATGCTTACCAACTTAATGGATGTAGTGACCTTCATTGTCTTCAACATAGCCCTCAACAACCCTACTCACAAGCCCTATACCACCATTCACCTCCATATGATCCTAACCCATGTCCACCATACCAACAACCATATGAACCATACCTAGTGCCACCACCATTCCAACACTAATACTCTCAAAAACCACCATTTCCTTATACACCACCTTAAAACTTTCACCAATATGAACCACCTTCCAACTACAATACCATTCTCCCAAATAATGAACCCTCTCTTCCACCACCCCCTTCAATGGATGAAGCTCTCCATACCTTCTTACAAGAACAACAAAGAGACATCAACTCTTATATCCAAAAGCAAGAAGAGGAGCAGAAGGAGCTAAAGAAGCTAGAAATCATGGTTGCTACCATGGCGGAAGCTGTTAACCATATGGCCTCCTACCTAAGCTCATGCAATCTAGACACTCCTAATGTTGAATGTGGAAGGCTAGTTGAGGAGTGTAATAAGGGAGTGAATTTGGAGCTTCAAAGTGAAGAAAAAGAGTTGAGGCAATAATTGTAACAAGAGGAGAGAGTAGAGATAATTGAACCAGAAGAAATGGTTGAGAATTTAGGAGATGTTGAAAGCAAAGAGGAATCTAAGGTTTTAGAGCTTTCTTCCATGGAATTTGAAATTGATGTTGAGGAGACTAGTGCACAACCTCCAAGGTTTTTTGTGAATGAAGAATTTGAAGAAATGGGAAAAGCAACAAACCATCCTATTTATAATGATAATGCATCAACATATGATCCTTTTGAGCTTGATGAATCCTTCCCTGTTGAACTTGGACTTGATGTTGAGGTAGATTTCACTCAACTTCCCATTTATAAACTGAGCAATGGGAAAGAGCTAGAAGAAATTGGTGAGGAAGTATTTGAACTTGAGGAAGCTTGGCAAGAGGTAGAGCTTGAAGAATCTTGTCAAGTGGTGGAAGCCTCTAGAAAATGATGGACAAGAATAGAATATGCTTTATCAAGATTATTGGAACCTTCTCTACTTAAGTCACCATCTATTCCTTCATTTGAGTGGGTTCTAGATATTGAGCAACTTGCTCATCTACTTAAGTCACCATCTATTCCTTCATTTAAATGGCTTCTATATATTGAGCAACTTGCTCTCCAGTTACATCTTCATCCTCTTCAGAGGAAGAATAATCTTCAGAGCTCATGAATGGCAGAAGGAGATTTAATAGAATCTCTATGGTCTCTATATGAGCTTCAGATTCCTTTGGATCCTCAATAGGGAACTCCTTCCTGCTTGAGAGATGTCCCATGAGATCTTCCTCATTGGGATTTGCATCCTCTCCCTCCTTCTTGCATTCAGCCATGTTGAGTATATCAATGGCCTTGCACTCTCTTTTTGGATTTTCTTCAATATTGCTTAGGAGAGTACTAGGAGGGGTTTCAGTGATTTTCTTACTCAGCTGGCCCACTTGTGCCTCCAGATTTCTGATGGAGGACCTTGTTTCATTCATGAAACTTAAAGTGGCCTTAGACATATCAGAGACTAAATTTGCTAAGTTAGAGGTATTCTGTTCATAATTCTTTGTCTGTTGTTGAGAAGATGATGGATAAGGCTTGATATTGCTGAGCCTATTTCTTCCACCATTATTAAAGCCTTGTTAAGGCTTTTGTTGATCCTTCCATGAGAAATTTGGATGATTTCTCCATGATGAATTATAGGTGTTTCCATAAGGTTTACCCATGTAATTTACCTTTGCTATTGCAGGGTTCTCGGGATCATAAGCTTCTTCTTCAGAAGATGCCTCTTTAGTACTGTTGGATGCATTTTGCCATCCATTTAGACTTTGAGAAATCATGTTGACTTGCTGAGTCAACACTTTGTTCTGAGCCAATATGGCATTCAGAGCATCAATTTCAAGAACTCCCTTCCTTTGAAGTGTCCCATAATTCACGGAATTCCTCTCAGAAGTGTACATGAACTGGTTATTTGCAACCATGTCAATAAGTTCTTGAGCTTCTGCAGGTGTTTTCTTTAGGTGAATGGATCCACCTGCAGAATGGCCCAATGACATCTTAGAGAACTCAGATAGACCATAATAGAATATATCTATCATGGTCCATTCTGAAAACATGTCAGAAGGACATCTCTTGGTCATCTGTTTGTATCTTTCCCAAGCTTCATAGAGGGATTCACCATCTTTTTGTTTGAAGGTCTGAACATCCACTCTAAGCTTGCTCAGCTTTTGAAGAGGAAAGAACTTGGCCAAGAAGGCCGTGACCAGCTTATCCCAGGAGTCCAGGCTATCTTTAGGTTGAGAATCCAACCATGTTCTAGCTCTGTCTCTTACAACAAAAGGGAAAAGCATGAGCCTGTAGATTTCAGGATCTACTCCATTAGTCTTAACAGTCTCACAGATCTGCAAGAACTCAGTTAAAAACTGGTAGGGATCTTCTGATGGAAGTCCATGAAACTTGCAGTTCTGTTTCATTAGAGCAACTAGTTGAGGTTTCAGCTCAAAATTATTTACTCCAATGGCAGGAATTGAGATTCTTCTTCCATCAAACTTGGAAGTAGGTGTAGTATAATCACCAAGTATCCTTCTTGCATTATTGTTGTTGGGTTCGGCTGCCATCTCCCTTTTTTGTTCGAATATTTTGGCAAGGTTGTCTCTGGATTGTTGTAATTTAGCTTCTTGTAGTTTTCTCTTCAGAGTCCTTTCAGGTTCTGGATCAGCTTCAACAAGAATTCCTTTTTCCTTGTTCCTGCTCATATGAAAGAGAAGAGAATAGAAAAAGAAGAGAAGAGGAATCCTCTATGTCACGGTAAAGAGGTTCCTTATTGTTAGTAGAAGAAGAAGGGGAATCCAAACAGAAGGGTAAGGATAGAGGTAGTGATTTGAGATGAAGAGAAGTGTTAGTGAATAAATAAATAAATAGAGGAAGATGATGGGGAGAGAATTCGAAAATTAATTTTGAAAAAGAGTTAGTGATTATCGAAAATTATAGGAAGAATTAAAATTAAAATTAAAATTTGAAACAATTAATTAATTTAAGAATAATTTTGAAAAAGGGGGAGATATTTTCGAAAATTAGAGAGGGAGAAATACTTAGGTGGTTTTGAAAAAGATAAGAAACAAACAAAAAGTCAAACAGTTAGTTGAAAAAGATTTGAAAATCAAATTTGAAAAGATAAGAAGATAAGAAGATAAGATAAGATATATTGAAATCAATTTTTTTTTTTGAAAAAGATAAAATTTTGAAAAATATATAAAAGATATGATAAAAAGATATGATAAAAAGATATGGTTGGAAAAAATTTAATTTTTAAAATTAAAATTAATTACTTAACTAACAAGAAACTAAAAGATATGATTCTAGAATTTAAAGATTGAGCCTTTCTTAACAAGAAATTAACAAACTTCAAATTTTTGAATCAATCACATTAATTGTTAGTGTAATTTCTAAAATTATGAAATAATATTAAGAAAAAGATTTTTGAAAAATATTTTTGAAATTTTCGAAAATAAATAAAAAAATGAAAAGATTTGATTTTTGAAAAAATTTTTGCAAAGATAAGATTTTTAAAATTGAAATTTTGACTTGACTAACAAGAAAACAACTTATTTTAAAAAATTTTGACCAAGTCAACCCAAAATTTCGAATTTTTGAGAGAAATAAGGAAAAGATAATTTTTTTATTTTTGAATTTTTAATGATGAGAGAGAAAAACACAAAAATGACCCAAAACATTAAAATTTTGGATCCAAACACATGATGCACGCAAGAACACTATGAATGTCAAGATGAACACCAAGAACACTTTGAAGATCATGATGAACATCAAGAACATATTTTTGAAAAAATTTTGATGCAAAGAAAACATGCAAGACACCAAACTTAGAAATCTTTAATGCTTGGACTCTAACAAACGAAAAATGCATATGATAAACAACAAAAAATGCAAAACAAGAAAACATCAATATGAAACAAGAAGACTTACCAAGAACAACTTGAAGATTATGAACAACACTATGAATGCATGAATTTTCGAAAAAAAATGCAAGAATAAGATGAACATGCAATAGACACCAAACTTAAAAATTGACTCAAGACTTAAATAAGAACATAAAATATTTTTGGTTTTTATGATTTTATGATTTTTTTTTGTATTTTCTTAATAAATTTTTCGAAAACATATTTTGGAAAAAGGAATTAATGAATTCATAGTCCTCAATCAAAACCCTATGAGTTAGACATGGCTTAATAGCCAGCCAAGCTAAAACATGTTATATGAAACTCTAGGATTAATTCTTGAAAACTCTGAAAATTTTTGAAAACAGGTGAGAAATTTTAAAAAAATATTTTTTTGAAAACATTTTGAAAAGAAAATAAAAAGAAAATTACCTAATCTGAGCAACAAGATGAACCGTCAGTTGTCCATACTCGAACAATCCCCGGCAACGGCGCCAAAAACTTGGTGCACGAAATTGTGATCATCAATAATGGCTCCAAAGACTTGGTAGCGCTCTCAAACGTGAATCACACTTAGTCACAACTCCGCACAACTAACTAGCAAGTGTACTGGGTCATCCAAGTAATACCTTACGTGAGTAAGGGTCGATCCCATAGAGATTGTTGGTATGAAGCAAGCTATGGTCATCTTGTAAATCCCAGTCAGGCGGATTCAACTATATTAAGAGATTATTGGATTTTCAAATAATAATAATAAATTTAAACAGAAAATAAAGAGAGAGTTACTCATGTAATTCAATGGTGAAAATTTCAGTTAGGTGTATGGAGGTGCTGTGTTCCTTCTGAATCTCTGCTTTCTTACTGCTTTTATCCCATTTTTGTCACTCCTTTCTATGGCAAGCTATATGTAGGGCATCACCGTTGTCAATGGCTACATCCCATCCTCTCAGTGAAAATGGTCCAAATGCTTTGTCACAGCACGGCTAATCATCTGTCGTTTCTCGATCATGTTGGAATAGAATCCCTTGATTCTTTTGTGTTTGTCATCACGCCCAACAATCGCGAGTTTGAAGCTCGTCACAGTCATTCAATCCCG
Organism: Arachis hypogaea; assembly: GCF_003086295.3. Taxonomy (NCBI): domain Eukaryota; kingdom Viridiplantae; phylum Streptophyta; class Magnoliopsida; order Fabales; family Fabaceae; genus Arachis; species Arachis hypogaea. The sequence goes on along the minus strand of NC_092041.1, from coordinate 76,603,391 downwards.
GAATCCTACTCAGAATACCATAGACAAGGTTAGACTTTTCGGATTCCCATGAATGCCGCCATCAATTCTAGCTTATACCACGAAGATTCTGATTAAGGAATCAAAGAGATATGCGCCCGGCCTAAAGTAGAACGGAAGTGGTTGTCAGTCATGCGTTCATAGGTGAGAATGATGATGAGTGTCACGGATCATCACATTCGTCATGTTGAAGTGCAACGAATATCTTAGAATAAGAATAAGTCGAATTGAATAGAAAATAGTAGTAATTGCATTAAAACTCGAGGTACAGCAAAGCTCTACACCCTTAATCTATGGTGTGTAGAAACTCCACCGTTGAAAATACATAAGTGATGAAGGTTCAGGCATGGCCGAATGGCCAGCCCCCAATGTCTAAGATCGCATAAACTGATCAAAGATGTCTAATACAATAGTAAACTATCCTATTTATACTAGACTAGCTACTAGGGTTTACAGAAGTAAGTAATTGATGCATAAATCCCCTTCCGGAGCCCACTTGGTATGTGTTTGGGCTGAGCTTGATCTTTACACGAGCTGATGCTTCTTTTGGAGTTGAACGCCAAGTTGTAACGTGTTTCGGGCGTTCAACTCTAGTTCATGACGTGTTTCTGGCGTTTGACTCCAGAATGCAACATGGAACTGGTGTTGAGTGCCAGTTTACGTCATCTAATTACGAATAAAGTATAAACTATTATATATTGCTGGAAAGCTATGAATGCATACTTTCCAACGCCGTTGAGAGCGCACCATTTAGAGTTCTGTAGCTCCCGAAAATCCATTTTGAGTGCAGGAAGGTCAGATTCCAACAGCATCAGCAGTCCTTTGTCAGCCTCCTATCAGAGTTTTGCTCAGGTCCCTCAATTTCAGCCAAAAAATACCTGAAATCACAGAAAAACACACAAACTCATAGTAAAGTCTAGAAATGTGAATTTAGCAAAAAAAAATTATGAAAACATCCCTAAAAGTAACTAGATCATACTAAAAACTACCTAAAAACAATGCCAAAAAGTGTATAAATTATCCGCTCATCAATCACCTATTTCATGCATTATGATTTTGGAATTGTGAATTTGGATGGTAAGCTTACCTAGTCACATATTTTTGAGATTTTTAAACTTTATGGACCATGCTTACTATGTGATTGATTTTGACTTCTATTCCCCTTTTCCTTAGATGCATAGCAACCATGTCTCCCACTTCTATGTCAATTAGGTATTGCAAATAAAATTCAAAGTGTGTCATTGATTGATGTGTAAGTTTTGTATTCCTTTTTGTTAATTAAGTTTCCTTGCACATTAATCTATGTCCATTCATCATCCATTTCACAATCACTTAATTCTTGCTTGAATGCTTTTATGCTTCTTTACTTGTTGTTTATTTATCTTAACCTATAAGTTTTTTTGAAGTATTTCAAGCACACTAGAATCAGTGAAGTGCATAGTTTTTTGTGTAATTGTGACATAGCTTTTCATGCTAGTGTGTGTGTTCTAAACTTGCTAGTGTTCTTAGTTTGCATATATATAATAAGCTTAGCCAAAATAATGAAATCTTCAAAGAAATTTATCTATAGGGCACCCCAATTGATTTGAGTAAAAATTCTTTTTATGAAACTTTCTTGAATTATATACTATGGAACATGTTTTTGAGCTAAGAACACATAAGCTGTGAGTTTTTTAGCCTAATTGTGTGGTTACATCATATAACCACTATTTTTCTTCTCGTGTGTATTATTCTCTTTCTATGATTGTAATATTTGATCTGCTTGATCCAATATGTCCATTATTTTGTGTACGAATGCATTTATATGATTGAGGCCTTCATTTTATTAGCTCACTTACCCGAATAGCCTTACCTTTATCTACCATTATTAGCCAACTTTGAGCCTATGATAATCCCTTTTGTTCTTAATTTTAGCACATTACAAGCCTTAAATTGAAAAACAATAAATGTCCTTCGTTTGGATCTTTGATTAGCTTAGGCTAGTGAGAGTATTTATCATTCAAGTTTGGAAAATTTGGGGAACATTGGGTAAGATAAAAGTGTATTTTTGTTGAAGATTTTGGGAATTGGGTATATACTCATGCATTAAATATTTAAACCATGTGCATTGGTACTTTGTATATAATTCACCAAAAAGAAAAAAAGAGAAAAATAAAAGAAAAATAAAAAGAAAAGAAAAAAATAGAAAAAGAAAAAGAAAGCAATAAAAAGGGGACAAAATGCCCCAAAGTAAAGTAATAATAATAATGCCTATGTGTTATGGTTGAAAAGAATGCATGAGTGTGTGAAAAAGTGAAGAAAGGGTAGCTAGGCTTTACATTAGAGTTTAATAGGATGTAGGTTAGGTGAAAAGTTTAAGTTAATCAAAGATTCAAATTTCAAACTCACTTGGCAATATATATATATATATATATATATATATATATATATATATATATATATCCTTATCTTGACCCTAGCCCCATTACAACCTATGGATAAGTCCTCATGATAAATGTATGCATGCATTGAATAATTATTGATTGTTAGATGAAAAACAAATCTTAGAAAGCATGGTTAGAGGATAATTGAGTGAATCAACCTATACACTTGAGAGACTAGAGTGGATACACATTCGGTGAGGGTTTGATTGCTCAATTACATGTTTTCACCTATGATCATCTTATCTTGCAAGTTTGTAAACTCTTTCCAATAACTCAATTCAATCGTGGATTTGATTAGGTTGTTAATACCTTTAGCCCTTATGTTCATATATGTATTCTTGGGAATTGATTTATTGTGACCAAGTAAGTGCATTCATTTAAATAGATTGCATATAGATAGTTTACTTACATTGAATAAATGTTGATACCCCTTGTCTCTTTCTTGGTTTAGCATGAGGACATGCTTGGTTTAAGTGTGGGGAGGTTTGATAAACCCTAATTTTGTCGTTTATCTTTTGTTAAATTTGGGAGATTTTATCAACTTATCTCACATTTATCCAATGAAATAGCATGCTTTTGTAATTCTCCCTAAATTGGGTTTAAGAGTGAAAATATGCTTTTTAGACCTTTAAATTGCTTTCCTATTTTTGTTAATTTCCTATTCTAGTCACTTTTATGTTTATGAACTCTTTGTTGAATTTAATTTTCATTAATTCAATTTGATTTTTCTTCACGTTATTATTGTTTTCTTTAGTTGTTATTGTTAATTTCTTGTATTGGGTAGTTGTAGATTTTATTATTCTTGTCCTTTTACCATGCTTTCTTTTTATACCTTCCAATTATTTGACAAAATGCTTGGTTAGATGTTAGAGTAGCTTTTTGAGCATTCTTGGCTTAGAAAGAGAAATTAAGTACTCTTGAGTCAATAATACCCAGCTTATATTGGTGATTTAGAGTTGTTAGTTAATATTGTTTCCATTGACGCTAATCTTTTACTAATTTAATTAGTAAGTTGATTAGGACTTATGGATTGAGAATAACTAGTCCTATTTGACTTTCTCTCAATGTGAAGATAACATTATACCTTCTTCCGATGTTGGAGATGACGAAATAGGATTAGCTCTTGTTAGTTATTGTATGATAATTAATGACTAGAATAGAAAGCCTTGATTCTCAATCCTTGCCATGAATGCCTCTTTTTAATAATTGTTATCTTTAGTTGTTTGCTTTATTTTCTTGTCTTATTATCAACCCAATCCCGTGAAACTCATAACCAATAATTGAGCACTTGATTGTAATTTCTAGGGAGAACGACCTGGGACTAATACTCTCAGTTATTTTTATTGGGTTCAACTTGTGACAACCAAAATTAAAATTTGATTGAGGATTGTTTGTTGGTAGGGAACTATATTTGCAACAGAATTATTTTGTGAAAATTCTAGACTGACGATAACCTTCACATCAATATTATAAAGATCACTTATAAAGCGTAGCCTTATCTTAATATCTATGGGTACACTTTTTACACCAAAGAAAGTGCTTTTAAAGAGTAACCTATTTGTTATGTTTTAGGTGCACTTCAAAAATTTTGCCTAATGCATCTAAGGCCAAATGCCCCAATACTTAGTAATTTTTTCCTCTTTCACCAACTACACCAATAATTAGCCAAATCAAAGAACATAACTCTCACCAACCTTGTTTACGCCACTCACTGCCAAATCAGAGAAAGGTTTGTCGTCACTCATCTTCACGTCATCACCACTCACCATTTTCCCACTCACCACTCACCACTTGAGAACCATCAGTCCTCTTCCCCACTCAGCACTCACCATTTCACCACTCGATCGAGAACCATCGCCCTTCTTCGCCCTTCTGTACTGTGTAATACCCGGTCTAACCGAAATTAATTAAATAATGAGTTAAGTAGGAGCGAATATGGTTGGAATATTTGGCAATTGGAATTTGATGATTTAAATATGATTTTTGGATTCAGTGAATTTTTCCGAGTCGGAAGACATAGTTTTCTGCGTAAAAGCGCGCAGTGGAATTTTGACCGGCAGTACCGGCTGAGACCTGTCTGGTACTGCAGCTGAGAAAATTGATTATGAGTAAATAAGATTAAGAAATGAGGAATTATGATTAGGGAAGGTAGAAATATTTAAAGTGCGATTTGGAGCGCTAATCTTAAAGGTTTTGGCCCAAAATTGGGCCAACGGACAAAAATAAGTGAACCGGGCCTATGTGGGCCCAAGACCCAACATATATAAACATTAGTTATGAGCATTTCAGCTCATTTTGCCCTAAAGAAGGTGTGTGGGGCGCTGAATTGAGAAGAGAGAAGAGAAGAGAGAAAACCTAACTCTCTTTGATCTTCAAACCACCATAACTTGAGCTACGGAGCTCCGATTGACGAGCCGTTTGCGGCCACGCATCGCTCTTCTCATCCTCTACAATTCTATCTAAGTTTTGTGGTGAGTATTCCATTCATCTCTGCCCAGTTTTCGATATTCTCCACTGTTACACGTTTTTGGGTGGTTAGTGTTGAAATCTTGTGATTTTGGGTGTTTAGGGATACTCCAACATGGATTCCAAGTGGGTTCTATCCCTACTTCATATGGGCTGAGGTAAGAAGTGCTCAAACCCTTGTGATTTGTCATTTTTATGAGCTCTAGGTTGATGTATGTATGTGATATTGGTTATGTTAGTGTATTTGATGATCTTGGTGCACAATTGGGAGATTGGTGTTGCTTGAGGAGCTTTGGTGAGGCTTGGGACTAAGGTTGGTGGAGACTTCTAAAGAAGAGGCTCAATTGATTTGGCTACAAGAGGTACGGTTTAAGTTTCATTTAAGTACCGTGTGGTGTGATGAGAATTCCTAGGCTAGATGCCCCTAGGATTAAGTTTGGATTGTGTAAATGGTTGGTGCTAATATGCATAGTTGGTATGTAATGTGAATTGATGATTGGGTTGAGAATTGTGTGGCCTTATATGTTTGGTGTATTGAAAATTTGATATATTGGGTAATGAGTATTGATTTGTGGTTTATGCATTTAAATTGTGAAATTGGGCCGGAGGCCGTGAATTTTGGGCCAGAGGCCGAAAAGAGGTAAGTAAGGTAAGTTGATGTGTGCATTGTATGACGACACAAGTGATTGGATGAATTTCAGATAATGAATATATGAATGATTGGGTTGGTTATTGAATAATGAGGTTTGAGGAGTTGAAGTGTGGAAATTGGTAATTTTGGGTGAAATTGTATAGATGAGGTATGTTTGGTTTTGGTTGAGGTATGTTATGTGGTCATATATGTGATCATGATTATTGATGCCTTGATGGTATGATAATGCATGAGAGATATGTATGTTGTGATATATGTTTGAGGAATGATTGAGGTTGATTTGGGGATGAAACCACGTGATAGTGAGTATGATATTGATCATGTATAATGATGGTTGAATCGAAATAGTATTGTTGGAAATTGGGATGAGGAAGGATGTATGACATGTTGATGTGTTTGTAATTTAGCCATTTGTTTGAAATGGGTAAAGATGGTTATATGGCGGTTTTGTGAATTGTGGTAAGGTGTTAATGTATGAGTTGAGGAGGCTTGATGTTGATTTTGGTATATTTTGATTGGTTTCAAAAAGGGTTGAAATTGGCATGTTTTGGTTGATTTTGAAAAGAGATGAAAATGGCTTGTTTTGAAAATGGCACTTTGTGGTTTTATATGAAAATATGGTTTTTGGGCATACTTTGACGGGACATAACTTGGACTACGGATCTCTGTTTTGTGCCAAATTTGTTTAGAAATGAAATTGGATCCGGGATGTCCATGTCGTTCGAAGAACGGGTGAAAAACGATTTAAAATGAGGGAGTTATGTCCGTCGGAAGATTGGGGGTTGAATCTGTAAATTCTGCAGCTTTTAACTTAGAAAATTTTTAGCAGAATGACCCTCCACGTGTAGGCGCACTTGGCGCGTACGCGTCGTTCTTCGAGAAGGCACCATCCACGCGTGCGCGTGGTGTGCGCGTGCGCGTCGATGCGCTGCACCCATTGCCCAGCCATTTTCCAGAGAGTTGTGCCAGAACTGTGCCAGCTTTGTGCCTGGGGCACGAGAGTATCCACGCGTGCGCGTGGTTGACGCGTGCGCGTCGATTTGGAAAATTTTTAATCCACGCGTTAGCGTGCATGACGCTTGCGCGTCGATGAGTTTTAAGGCCATCCACGCGTGCGCGTGGAGTACGCGTACGCGTGGCATTGTTTTCATGCCAAAGTTGATATTTGAGTTTTAAAAGCCAAATCTCATACTTCTAAGCCTCCGATCTCACCCCTTATGTATTAAATCATTATGATATGCTTAGTAATGAGAAAGGAACTAGGGGATGTGGTAACTTGCGAGTGAAGCAAGGGAAAAAGTTATGATCAATGGTGATCAATGATGATTATATGAGATATGGAGGATGGCGGTAGGAGTACCGTGTATGCCATGAGCCGAAGGGCTATATTTATTGATAAATGGCTGGTTCTTGATTGAACCATGAGCCGGATGGCTGAGTTATTGCCGGGTCACGGCAAAGCCATTATTGATTATGGCTGATAATAATTGCATATATGATTAATGAATGAATGTGTTAAATGGATAATAATGGAAGATGTTGAAATGTGATGTGTAACCCCGGGTAGTAGGCAGTGGCGTTGTCCACTTGCTCCGGGTGTGAGACGGAAAAGGATGTTTATGATAAATGAGTTTAATTATGGAGTTTTGAATGAATGTATTTGTGATACCTGGGTAGTAGTAAGGGTTGTGGTTCGTCCCACTTGCTCCAGGTTAATGTTTGAGATTTGATAACAATGAGGATTGATAATATGAATTGAGATTGAATGAATATATGCTTAAGATACCTGGGCAGTAGCAAGGGTTGTGGTTCGTCCCGCTTGCTCCGGGTTAATGCTTAAGATACCTGGGCAGTAGCAAGGGTTGTGGTTCGTCCCACTTGCTCCAGGTCAAAGATTGTGACGCCTGGGTAGTAGCCGCAGTAGTGGTTATTTCACTGGCTCCAGGTTGAGCTGTTAAACACCCGCCTGGGTAGTAGCCGCAGTAGTGGTTGTTCCACTGGCTCTGGGCTGAGCGGGTAGTAGCAAGGGGGTTGTAGCTCAAACCTACTTGCTCCGCAAGGGGTGTTTCTGTCCAATGGTTAGCTACCAGGACATGTCGGGTTGGCTATATAACCGACAGATGATATCATCAGCCATAGGGCAGGCATACATCATTTGCATATGTTTGAATTATTTGGGTTTGCCTAGTTGTTTTGATTTCTACATCATATATGCTATGTTACCTGATTATGTGCTACTTGTTCTACTTGTACCTTATTTGTGTATTACTTGTCTGTATTGCTTGTGTTTGTACAACTGAGAGATCCCTCATGTTAGTGTCGGTGGATGTTGAGGGCTGTTCTTGATGAGATGAATTGATGATGCGATTGCATGATGATGATGATTTTTGAATGAGATAATTTGAGCCCCCCTGGGTAGACGCAGTGATGTGATTTCACTAGCTCCAGGCGAGGGTATGATGTATTGATATAGAGTTGCTCAGGCAGAACAACTGGTGATGGTTTTGCTTATGATTCTGAGTCTGATTCATGGAAGAATCAGCGAGTTGGGAAACATGTGTAACACGAACTAGATTTAGTATCCCCTTACGACAGATGCCTATTCATGGATTAGTGAGAATCTAGGCTAGATACTTGGTGAAAAGGAGTTTAGGATGCTTAGTGAGTTTTTATTGCAGTGCATTGTATTTATTTGGCACTTTTACCGTACTGGGAACCCATGGGCCCGGGGTTCTCATTCCGTATATATCTCTTGTTTTTCAGATACAGGTCCAGGTGCTCAGAAGTGAGCTGCGGTTCGTCTGAGAGACGGCGAAGATATTTATTTTCTCTACCTTGTGTTTTGCTTAGAATCTCTCCACCTTTGTTTTGAAAAGATTATATTATGTGTTGAACTCTTTTGGAACATGCCTATAGAGGCTCTTATGTTTCCTTTGGGAGAGATTAGGATGTACTGTTGTCAACTACTTTCATACTGTACCCTAGCCGGCCTAAACTTCGCGGGTCGCGACTAGTGGCTATTTACTTATGTTATATATATCTATCTGTTATCTATCTCTTAATCTCCTTTATGCCTCGTCCATATATCGCTTTCGGCTTCATGTTTTATCTTTTCGTTGTCGAATCGTGAGTGATACGTCTTCGCGATTTTATTTCTACTCTTTTCAGGCTTCTCGATTAATACTCCTTTCAAAATTACCTATGTTTATATATTAAAAATCCACCTGAGAGTCGTACCACCGTAATATCATTGACTTATGACTCGAGCATAAGGATTTGAATATTAGGGTGTTACATTATGGTATCAGAGCAGTTCGTCCTCGTGAGCCTGAGGGATGGAACTGCTTATGCTTCAATGCATACTCTGAGTCTGTGCCTGTGCTAGTTAGGGTATCTAACCGATACATCTAGCATGAAGTCCATGAGTGTACCTTTGGTACTTTGAAGCACTATACTTCCGATATTGAGACTGATCAACTTGATATCGATTGTTTGGTGTGTATAGGAACCAGATGGCGCCTCGTGGACCCGGTCGGGGACATGAGAAAGATCGTTCTAGTACACAGGAACCGGAAATCAACTCGAATAACCCGGTAAACCTTATGGCGGCGTTGGAGAATATGGCTGCTGCCATGTAGGCCACTGCGGAGGCTCTTGGGCAACAGATAAACAATAATGGCAATGGCAGAAGGGAAGCTCAGGGCCCGATGACATTGGCAACTTTCTTAAAGGTTAATCCACCTAAGTTCAAGGGAACCACCAATCCGACTGAAGCTGACACTTGGTTTCAGGCCATGGAGTGAGCACTGCAAGTGCAGTTGGTGCCTGAAGAGCAGCGTGTTGAATTTGCTACCTATCTGCTCACAGGGGAGGCATCGCATTGGTGGCAAGGGGCTCGACATCTCCTGCAACAGGGGAATGATCCTATCACTTGGGATGCCTTCCAGGTGGAATTCTATAAGAAGTACTTTCCAAATTCCGGCAGGACAGCCAAGGAATTGGAGTTACTGCAGCTGAAGCAAGGTGCTATGTCCGTATCTGAGTATACAGACAAATTTGAGGAGCTATTCAGGTTTTCCCGCACGTGTCAGGGAGCTCCGGGAGACTTTGAGGAATGGAAGTGTATTAAGTATGAGGGAGGACTTCGAAGTGAAATCCTGAGCTCCGTTGGACCGATGGAGATTAGGATCTTCTCTGAACTTGTGAACAAGAGCCGTATTGCGGAAGAATGTGTGAGGAAGGCTGTTGAGGCAAAGAATGACCGTCGGGAGTCCCACCGCAGGGATCACAATCAAGAATACCCAACAAGAGGTCAAGAGTTTAAGGGGAGAGGGTACATACAACACTTTCCCCAAGGACGGAATAACTTTGCGACGAGTGAGGAGTCCCAAAGGAACGGTAAGGGAAAACGGGTAGCGGCTGCTTCTAATGTTTTGAGCTGTCAGAGGTGTGGAAGTCATCACCCAAATAGGCCATGCCGATTGGGGTTAGGCGTATGTTACAAGTGCGGGTTACCAAGGCATGTATCAAGAAATTGCCAACAAGGAGAGAGTCAGGATACGGGCCGATTGCGACAGTAAGATTGAGGTAATTATTATCATCAAGCTTAAAGGACAGTGCGTGATTTTATAATACCGCATGTACAGTGGAACTGGGACTGTCGAGCTTAATATTAGACTGAGAAGCAAACCGGATGGTCCGAGTAAGGATTTACCTTAATACAAATGGATAAATGCCTGTGATGTAAATGATTTTCTGTTGAGAATGATGTGTTGTGTTTGTTATGTAGTTGGTTATTTTCTAGATTTTTGGTAAAACGGATCGAACCCGTGACTTTTAGTTCCTTTGATTTAAATAGATAAGGGATGGTCCTAAAGGATGGATTTGGAAACGTTGATTTGAAATTCCAGTCATGCTAAGTTGTGGTTGAGTACTTGAGGGAATAAGTGATGGAACTAATACTTGGCGAGAAATCAAAGTGGCATAGTGGAAGCTTGCTAAAGCGTACTAGCATAGTATGGTAATAATAAGGAAAAGTGGGGTATGATTAGAAATGCCTTATGCTTTGAGTACTTAAAAGTTTAGTGAGCTTATACAGATAATGATTCTAGATTATTGGAATTAATTGTGGCTATGAGCCTTGATGGTTCTGAAACGGATGAGAAAATTATCAACGATGCGTAACCGGATTTAGATGAGGATTGAGTGCAAGTTGTCGTGTTCAAGAGATGAGTGCTATAATGTTTGATCATGGTGACCTTGGATTTAAATCAAGATTTGTAATGATTGGTTTCAGAGGAATAGTTTGGAAACCTTTAAATTGCAATACTGATGCGGTACTGAGATTGGTTTAAGGGAACCCGTGACGGGTGGTAAACTCCAATTTTTAGGGAGGTGCTGTTGAAAATTCTCCCAATAATTGAAGGAGTGTTGGTTATATTTTTGAAAATGATTTTTGATCTGAGTAACTTCAACAAAAGAAATGCGTCTCAAAAGCTTTTATAGATTATTAAAGGAAATCGGATTCTTAAGAGTTTGTCAGCTTGTTAGTCCAAACTCGTTGAATTCTAAAAACGAAGAAAGCTTTGATTGATTATAGTGATGTGGGATAATGGCTATGATTAACGATGATGACAATTTTATTGATGACATGATTCGAGATTTAATAGGGTGTGAGTTGATGAGACGGTAAAAGTAAGGAACGAATGACCGAGATCCTCAGAGATAGAGAAATCAGAGCGCGGCAACGGAAGCGCGCAGAGTAAAAGGACCTTGGAACTGTTATGCGTTGGATATAACGGCAGACTACGCTCGCGTACTCGTAGTGATGGATGGAATTTTCGAGGGCGAAAATTTCTGTTAGGGGGGTAGAATGTAATACCCGGTCTAACCGAAATTAATTAAATAATGAGTTAAGTAGGAGCGAATATGGTTGGAATATTTGGCAATTGGAATTTGATGATTTAAATATGATTTTTGGATTCAGTGAATTTTTCCGAGTCGGAAGACATAGTTTTCTGCGTAAAAGCGCGCAGTGGAATTTTGACCGGCAGTACCGGCTGAGACCTGTCTGGTACTGCAGCTGAGAAAATTGATTATGAGTAAATAAGATTAAGAAATGAGGAATTATGATTAGGGAAGGTAGAAATATTTAAAGTGCGATTTGGAGCGCTAATCTTAAAGGTTTTGGCCCAAAATTGGGCCAACGGACAAAAATAAGTGAACCGGGCCTATGTGGGCCCAAGACCCAACATATATAAACATTAGTTATGAGCATTTCAGCTCATTTTGCCCTAAAGAAGGTGTGTGGGGCGCTGAATTGAGAAGAGAGAAGAGAAGAGAGAAAACCTAACTCTCTTTGATCTTCAAACCACCATAACTTGAGCTACGGAGCTCCGATTGACGAGCCGTTTGCGGCCACGCATCGCTCTTCTCATCCTCTACAATTCTATCTAAGTTTTGTGGTGAGTATTCCATTCATCTCTGCCCAGTTTTCGATATTCTCCACTGTTACACGTTTTTGGGTGGTTAGTGTTGAAATCTTGTGATTTTGGGTGTTTAGGGATACTCCAACATGGATTCCAAGTGGGTTCTATCCCTACTTCATATGGGCTGAGGTAAGAAGTGCTCAAACCCTTGTGATTTGTCATTTTTATGAGCTCTAGGTTGATGTATGTATGTGATATTGGTTATGTTAGTGTATTTGATGATCTTGGTGCACAATTGGGAGATTGGTGTTGCTTGAGGAGCTTTGGTGAGGCTTGGGACTAAGGTTGGTGGAGACTTCTAAAGAAGAGGCTCAATTGATTTGGCTACAAGAGGTACGGTTTAAGTTTCATTTAAGTACCGTGTGGTGTGATGAGAATTCCTAGGCTAGATGCCCCTAGGATTAAGTTTGGATTGTGTAAATGGTTGGTGCTAATATGCATAGTTGGTATGTAATGTGAATTGATGATTGGGTTGAGAATTGTGTGGCCTTATATGTTTGGTGTATTGAAAATTTGATATATTGGGTAATGAGTATTGATTTGTGGTTTATGCATTTAAATTGTGAAATTGGGCCGGAGGCCGTGAATTTTGGGCCAGAGGCCGAAAAGAGGTAAGTAAGGTAAGTTGATGTGTGCATTGTATGACGACACAAGTGATTGGATGAATTTCAGATAATGAATATATGAATGATTGGGTTGGTTATTGAATAATGAGGTTTGAGGAGTTGAAGTGTGGAAATTGGTAATTTTGGGTGAAATTGTATAGATGAGGTATGTTTGGTTTTGGTTGAGGTATGTTATGTGGTCATATATGTGATCATGATTATTGATGCCTTGATGGTATGATAATGCATGAGAGATATGTATGTTGTGATATATGTTTGAGGAATGATTGAGGTTGATTTGGGGATGAAACCACGTGATAGTGAGTATGATATTGATCATGTATAATGATGGTTGAATCGAAATAGTATTGTTGGAAATTGGGATGAGGAAGGATGTATGACATGTTGATGTGTTTGTAATTTAGCCATTTGTTTGAAATGGGTAAAGATGGTTATATGGCGGTTTTGTGAATTGTGGTAAGGTGTTAATGTATGAGTTGAGGAGGCTTGATGTTGATTTTGGTATATTTTGATTGGTTTCAAAAAGGGTTGAAATTGGCATGTTTTGGTTGATTTTGAAAAGAGATGAAAATGGCTTGTTTTGAAAATGGCACTTTGTGGTTTTATATGAAAATATGGTTTTTGGGCATACTTTGACGGGACATAACTTGGACTACGGATCTCTGTTTTGTGCCAAATTTGTTTAGAAATGAAATTGGATCCGGGATGTCCATGTCGTTCGAAGAACGGGTGAAAAACGATTTAAAATGAGGGAGTTATGTCCGTCGGAAGATTGGGGGTTGAATCTGTAAATTCTGCAGCTTTTAACTTAGAAAATTTTTAGCAGAATGACCCTCCACGTGTAGGCGCACTTGGCGCGTACGCGTCGTTCTTCGAGAAGGCACCATCCACGCGTGCGCGTGGTGTGCGCGTGCGCGTCGATGCGCTGCACCCATTGCCCAGCCATTTTCCAGAGAGTTGTGCCAGAACTGTGCCAGCTTTGTGCCTGGGGCACGAGAGTATCCACGCGTGCGCGTGGTTGACGCGTGCGCGTCGATTTGGAAAATTTTTAATCCACGCGTTAGCGTGCATGACGCTTGCGCGTCGATGAGTTTTAAGGCCATCCACGCGTGCGCGTGGAGTACGCGTACGCGTGGCATTGTTTTCATGCCAAAGTTGATATTTGAGTTTTAAAAGCCAAATCTCATACTTCTAAGCCTCCGATCTCACCCCTTATGTATTAAATCATTATGATATGCTTAGTAATGAGAAAGGAACTAGGGGATGTGGTAACTTGCGAGTGAAGCAAGGGAAAAAGTTATGATCAATGGTGATCAATGATGATTATATGAGATATGGAGGATGGCGGTAGGAGTACCGTGTATGCCATGAGCCGAAGGGCTATATTTATTGATAAATGGCTGGTTCTTGATTGAACCATGAGCCGGATGGCTGAGTTATTGCCGGGTCACGGCAAAGCCATTATTGATTATGGCTGATAATAATTGCATATATGATTAATGAATGAATGTGTTAAATGGATAATAATGGAAGATGTTGAAATGTGATGTGTAACCCCGGGTAGTAGGCAGTGGCGTTGTCCACTTGCTCCGGGTGTGAGACGGAAAAGGATGTTTATGATAAATGAGTTTAATTATGGAGTTTTGAATGAATGTATTTGTGATACCTGGGTAGTAGTAAGGGTTGTGGTTCGTCCCACTTGCTCCAGGTTAATGTTTGAGATTTGATAACAATGAGGATTGATAATATGAATTGAGATTGAATGAATATATGCTTAAGATACCTGGGCAGTAGCAAGGGTTGTGGTTCGTCCCGCTTGCTCTGGGTTAATGCTTAAGATACCTGGGCAGTAGCAAGGGTTGTGGTCCGTCCCGCTTGCTCCGGGTTAATGCTTAAGATACCTGGGCAGTAGCAAGGGTTGTGGTTCGTCCCACTTGCTCCAGGTCAGAGATTGTGACGCCTGGGTAGTAGCCGCAGTAGTGGTTATTTCACTGGCTCCAAGTTGAGCTGTTAAACACCCGCCTGGGTAGTAGCCGCAGTAGTGGTTGTTCCACTGGCTCTGGGCTGAGCGGGTAGTAGCAAGGGGTTGTAGCTCAAACCTACTTGCTCCGCAAGGGGTGTTTCTGTCCAATGGTTAGCTACCAGGACATGTCGGGTTGGCTATATAACCGACAGATGATATCATCAGCCATAGGGCAGGCATACATCATTTGCATATGTTTGAATTGTTTGGGTTTGCCTAGTTGTTTTGGATTTCTACATCATATATGCTATGTTACCTGATTATGTGCTACTTGTTCTACTTGTACCTTATTTGTGTATTACTTGTCTGTATTGCTTGTGTTTGTACAACTGAGAGATCCCTCATGTTAGTGTCGGTGGATGTTGAGGGCTGTTCTTGATGAGATAAATTGATGATGCGATTGCATGATGATGATGATTTTTGAATGAGATAATTTGAGCCCCCCTGGGTAGACGCAGTGATGTGATTTCACTAGCTCCAGGCGAGGGTATGATGTATTGATATAGAGTTGCTCAGGCAGAACAACTGGTGATGGTTTTGCTTATGATTCTGAGTCTGATTCATGGAAGAATCAGCGAGTTGGGAAACATGTGTAACACGAACTAGATTTAGTATCCCCTTACGACATATGCCTATTCATGGATTAGTGAGAATCTAGGCTGGATACTTGGTGAAAAGGAGTTTAGGATGCTTAGTGAGTTTTTATTGCAGTGCATTGTATTTATTTGGCACTTTTACCGTACTGGGAACCCATGGGCCCGGGGTTCTCATTCCGTATATATCTCTTGTTTTTCAGATACAGGTCCAGGTGCTCAGAAGTGAGCTGCGGTTCGTCTGAGAGACGGCGAAGATATTTATTTTCTCTACCTTGTGTTTTGCTTAGAATCTCTCCACCTTTGTTTTGAAAAGATTATATTATGTGTTGAACTCTTTTGGAACATGCCTATAGAGGCTCTTATGTTTCCTTTGGGAGAGATTAGGATGTACTGTTGTCAACTACTTTCATACTGTACCCTAGCCGGCCTAAACTTCGCGGGTCGCGACTAGTGGCTATTTACTTATGTTATATATATCTATCTGTTATCTATCTCTTAATCTCCTTTATGCCTCGTCCATATATCGCTTTCGGCTTCATGTTTTATCTTTTCGTTGTCGAATCGTGAGTGATACGTCTTCGCGATTTTATTTCTACTCTTTTCAGGCTTCTCGATTAATACTCCTTTCAAAATTACCTATGTTTATATATTAAAAATCCACCTGAGAGTCGTACCACCGTAATATCATTGAATTATGACTCGAGCATAAGGATTTGAATATTAGGGTGTTACATACTGACCGTCGCTACATGATTACCATCGGAAAGACTTTGCGCTCAGTATCATCCTCTCTTCACTCACCATCGTCGAGAAGGTATGTATTCACCTTCATTTGGTTCTAAAATCTAATAGGGTTAGGGTTCTGATTTAGGGTTTTAATTTGGGTGTTTGGTACGATAATCTATAAGATATGTATTTGTGAATTGTGATTTGATGAACATGCATGCTATTATTGTGGCGCAGGCAAACTCATACCAAACTGTTCAAGGATTTATATAATAGGAACCGGAGGTGAGGACTTCATGCAATCAATGGTTGCTGTCGTGGAATCTATGATCCAATAGCCCATTCCTAAGGTAAGCAGCACTATTTTTCTCAAAATTTGGAGGTTAAAAGAAATTTTTTATTGATGCATTAATTTATGAACTTTTATTCATTAATTTATCTTTAATTTTTTTAAACCTTTTGATTTAATTTGACAATTTTATGATTGAATTAACAGCTGCAGCAGTTTAAAGAAAGATCTAGTGTACCTTTTATTTTGACATGATTAAAATTCAGATAAGGTTGTCGTTAGAAGAAATAGCTTATACAAATGGTAGATAATAGTTTTCTATAGTGTATATCTTAGCTCAACTTAAATAGAGGTTGATCTTTTAGTGCTTGGCTATTGATTGGTTGAAGTAATACTATTCACACATCACAAATCAAAATCTTTTCATTTCATGTTTTGGACTAGCAAGTATTTAATAGGACCAAAACAAAAGACTAAAATCATGATCCTATTATTGTTAACTAATTATATAGAATCATTATCATGGTCATTTTTGCATGGATAATGATGTGTGAGCATCTTGTCTATCTTTTTCTAGTGAATTTGTACTTAAATTATTGAGTTTAATTAAGAATTAATTATATTTTAGCCACTATGGATGCTATTTTGAGTCTTGGGAAATTTTATCTATTTCTGGAAGCATTTGGCAGAATTTGCTGGAGTTTCTGCAGCACAAGAATCAAAGGAGATGGCAGCGAGGAGCGACGCGCACGCGTGCCTAACGCAAGCGCGTGATCTGGAAGTATCCATGGCGACGTGAACGCGTGACTGACGTGTACGCGTGATTTGAAGATTTGCTCAGCGACGCGTTCGCATGACCGACGCGTCCGCGTGACTTGCGAAGAAGACCAACGACGCGTACGCGTGACGTGCGCGATCTGCAGAAATTACAGAAATCACTGGCGTGGATTTTAGGCCACGTTTTGACCCAGTTTCCAGGCCAGAAAAGATAGATTAAAAGCTGCAGAATGGACAAATCAAGTGGTCCCCACCCATCAGCTGAAGACTTATTAATTAATTCGAATTTAAATTCAAATCTTATTTTGAGGAAAGGATATTATTTTTAGTTTTTGATAATTAGATTTTAAATTTATTAGGATTAGTTATAAATAGGAACTCTGTACATTTAGACAATATACACCTTTTTTTACCAGAACCCTTATTTTTCTTCTCTGAACCATGAGCAACTAATCCTCCATTGTTAAGGTTAGGAGCTCTGTCTATTTTCATGGATTGATTCGTTTGATCTTTTTAATTTAATTCGTGTCTTGATTTATATTTCAATAATTGTTTTCGTTCTTTATTCTATGAGCATTGGGTGGAACGGAAGTATGACCCATGTTCTAATTGAGTTCTTGTAAAACTTGGAAAAGCTCTTTACTTAAACAACAGCTTGAAAACATATTATACTAAATTTTTAATTGTTTGTATTTAAAGGGATACGTGACATATAATCCCCTTATTTGTGGATAATTAGGATTTTTTTGGCATATAAACTAGAAATTGATCATCACCCTCTAATTGGAATTAACTGACCAAGGAATTGGCAATTAATGAATTTTAGAGGAGACTAGGAAGGTCTAAGGAATTAGGGTCTAGTCACTTATAGTTTGCTATGAAATTAAATCTTGCATGATTAAATTAATTAGTAATCAAAGTTAATCCGGAAATTAGATAACTCTGAAACCTTAACTGCTTTCTCAAATATTTTATTCCCAACTCATTGCTACTTACTTTCTGAAATTTTTAAAGTACTGTTTAATGCTCTTAGAATATCTCAAAACCATTTTCTGCTTGCCTAACTAATCCTATCAAATGCTATTGTTGCTTTATCCATCAATCCTCGTGGGATCGACCCTTACTCACGTAAGGTATTACTTGGTACGACCCAGTGTACTTGCCGGTTAGTTTGTGGGTTGTAAAATACCGCACCAAGTTTTTCGCGCCGTTGCCGGGGATTGACTGTGATTAATAACTATTGGTTGTTTGATTGCTTAGATTAGGCGTTTTATTTTTTATTTTATTAAAATCTATTTTAAAAATATTTTTGGAAAAAAATTTAAATAAATAGCACCAATATTTTTCTTAATTTCTGAAATTAAGTTTGGTGTTGACTATTTATTATTTTTCTTCTATTTATTTTATTCAATAGTTTTATCTCTAACATCACTGGGAATTCTCTGCACTCTGATGTAGAAATTCCCATTCTTTCTTGTTTTCTGTTTGTTTATGTGCAGAACAGAGACAAAGAACATCTCTTAGGCTTTGATCCTGAACCTGAAAGGACTTTCAGGCGGCGTTTACAACAAGCAAGACTTTATAAGGCTACAGAATCCACTATGGATCCGACTAATACTGAGAATACCAATGCGGCGAACCTGAATGGGAATGAACAAAGGAGAGTACTTGGCTCTTTCTCTGCTCCTACTGCAGATCTGTATGGAAAGAGCATTGTGGTGCCTCCTATTACTGCAAACAACTTTGAGTTGAAGCCTCAACTGGTCACTCTAGTGCAACAAAACTGCCAGTATCACGGTCTTCCCCACGAAGACCCAAATCAATTTATCTCTAGTTTTCTGCAAATTTGTGATACTGTGAAGACAAATGGAGTCAACCCTGATGTGTACAAACTTATGCTCTTCCCATTTGCTCTGAGGGATGGAGCAAAGCTATGGCTAGATTCCCAACCCAAGGAGAGTTTGGATACTTGGAACAAGGTGGTTACTAAGTTTCTCACTAAATTTTTCCCACGAAAGAAGCTGACTAAGCTTAGGGTGGAGGTTCAGACCTTCAGATAGAAGGATAGGGAAACTCTGTATGAAGCTTGGGAGAGATACAAGCTACTAACTAGGCAATACCCTCCGGACATGTTCTCCAAATGGACTCAACTAGATATCTTTTATCAAGACTTGGGTGAAATATCCAAGATGTTCTTAGACAATTCTGCAGGAGGTTCGTTGCACAAGAAGAAGACACCGGAGGAGACCATTGAGCTGATTGAATTGGTTGCAAGCAACCAATATTTATACTCCTCTAACAAGAATCCTGTGAATTCTGAAACCCCTTAGAAGAGATGCGTGTTGGAAGTAGATGCTGTTAATGCTCTTCTTGCTCAGAACAAGCTGATGTCTCAGCAAATAAATCTACTTACTCAACAAATGGGTGGCATGAAAGTCTCAGCTATCAACACCCAAAATCCACCACAGGAAGTCTCTTATGACATGGCAGGTAATTTTGTGCAAAATGATAATTATAATTATGCTCAACCTTCTTTTGAACAGGTGAATTACATAGGGAGTGGTCCTAGGAATCCTAACAATGATCCATATTCTAAGACATACAACCAGGGATGGAGAAATCACCCAAATTTTGAATGGAGGGATCAACCTCAGAGACCTCAGAACTTCAACAATAATTCTCAGGGCGGTTTCCAACAAAATAATGATTTTGAAGCAATATTGACAGGTTTTAGACAGGAAACCAGAGCATCCATCAAGAACCTGGAGATTTAAATGGGTCAAATAGCCACCAGAGTTAATGAAATTGATCAGAGGACCACTAATAGCCTTCCTAGTAACACAATTCCAAATCCAAGAGAGGAATGCAAGGCTATCTCCGTGATAAGTGGACAAGTGGCAAGTACAGAAGCACAAGTTATGCAGGAAACCAGAGCCTCCATTAGAAATTTAGAGGTGCTAATGGGCCAACTGAGCAAGCAAATACTTGAGAGGTCTGCAAGTACATTTCAAGGTGATACAGTGGTGAACCCAGGAGAATATTGCAAGGTTATTTAATTGAGAAGTGGTAAAGTAACTGGCTCTGAGACCAATGTCAATAAAGAGTTAGTTGAAAAAGAAGCTCCAGAGGAGAAGAAGGAAGAAGTAGAGCACGCCCCTCCAAAGCGTGCAGACAACCCATTCCCAAACTCTCTTGACACTTATCCTACACTGCCAAAGGCTCCTGAGTACAAGCCTAAGATGCCGTATCCTTAGAGACTTCAAAAGGAGACCAAGGACAAGCAGTTTTCAAAGTTCTTGGAAATCTTCAGAAAGTTACAAATCAATATTCCTTTTGCTGAGGTTTTGGAGCAAATGCCTATCTACGTCAAGTTCATGAAGGAGCTATTGTCAAAGAAAAAGCGTTTAAAGGGAGATGAGACAGTAGTCCTGACTAAGGAGTGTAGTGGTGTCATTCATAATAACTTACCAAGGAAGATGCCAGATCCAGGGAGCTTTCAAATTCCATGCACCATTGGGAGCACAACCTTTGAGAAGGCCCTATGTGATCTGGGGGCAAGCATAAATCTAATGCCCTTATCTGTGATGAAGAAGCTCCAAATCCAAGAGGCACAACCCACAAAGATAGCATTGCAGATGGCAGATAAATCTATGAAGCCTGCATACGGATTAGTGGAGAATATCCTGGTCAAAGTGGGTAAGTTCTTCCTCCCAGTCGACTTTGTGATTCTTGACACAAGGGAGGATGAGAATGCCTCTATAATTCTAGGAAGACCATTCCTAGCCATGGGAAGAGCTCTGATTGATGTAGAAGTTGGTGAATTAGTGCTTAAAGTGCATAATGAGTAACTTCTTTCATGTCTTCAAAGATATACATCCAACAGGTGAAGAAGAGAGGTGCATGCAGGCTGAGCTTATTGATCCAAACCTTCAAAAACCCCCGGATGATACATAGCAAAATATGCAGCTCAAACCTTCCTTGGCAACAATCAATAAAATTCCTCCTGACATCAAACATAAGTTTGGTGTTGGGAATGCATCATCTACCAAGGAGGAGGTTCCCGAAAAGAAGAAAGTACCCAGAGGATAGAGAAACAAAAAGATCCCCACTGAAGGTTTCTCCCCAGGAATGAAGCTGGTGTTGACCAGCAATCCAGCATGGGTTTATACAGTAATCAGAATCCTCTCTCTAGAGCATATTGAGCTACGTTATGGGGACACAGGAAAGAAGTTCAAAGTAAGGGGTGAAGAGCTGAGCCCCTATGATCCTCCTCCTTAGAGGAGCTGACCGTCAAGCTAGTGACGATAAAGAAGCGCTTGTCGGGAGGCAACCTGATAAATTCGTATCCTTAGTTATTTTTCATAGTAGTAGTTTTCTTACTTGTTAGATTTTTATTAAGGTCTTACTAATTTTCTGATCATGCAGCTATTTTGTCACAGGAATAGAACACCTCAAGCTATATTTCAAAAAAAAAGAGAGCACACGACGTGCAAGCGTCACCTATGCGTACGCGTCAGATGGATGTGTGTGAAAAATAAATTGGATAGAGAGTTGCGCATGAGTGGTGCCAGAATGGAGCCTTTCGCACAAACAATCCCACGCGTTCGCGTCGTTTGTGATTTTCGCCATTCACGTGGGTGCGTCACCGACGCGAACGCGTGACCTGCAAATTTGACGTAAAAGAGTGTTTGGGTAGAGAGTTGTGCTGGCTTGGGGCAGAAAGTGTGCTAAAAACACAAGTTACGGAACACGGACGTGTGACTAACGCATCCGCGTCAGTTGCACATATGGCCATCCACGCGAGCGCATGCATGACGTGAATGCGTCGTTTGAAAAATTTGACTCCCAAGCCATGCGAACAGAGAGTCGTGCGGGTGCTCGGTTAGCTTCGCGCGAATCGCACAAAAACAAGGGCATGCGGACGTGTGCCTGACGCTTATGCGTCCTTCTGAAAAATTTGCGACCCACGCGTACGCATGCTGCACGCGTACTCGTCACAGTCGCCGTCGCCGCACCGTTTTCACTTTTCTTTCTCTCTCTCCCAATCCTAATTATCTCTTATTCTTTTATCTTTATACTCTTCTTTCCTCTCACTATTTATTCTTGTTCTCAGTTCTTCTTTGCTTGAGGACAAGCAAACCTTTAAGTTTGGTGTTGTTGGACGATACGCTTATGGGTTTTCTGGCACAAAAGGGAGGCAAATCATCTTCAGAAAGGATCACAACCTGAAAAATAAAGCGACCGCTAGGATAATTAAGGTGGTTGAGTTCCTTTCATTTTTATTCCTCCCCTCTTTTTCTATGTTATGTTCCGGTTTTCTGCTATTTTGCTTTGTTTGTTGCATGATCCTTTATTAGTTAGAATCCTAGGACTAGTTTATATCTCTCTTAATTGCTTTAATTCTGAAAAGATGTCTCATGTATTACCCACTGAAC